>NC_143582.1:228421350-228721828 GCF_048544385.1 Mastigoproctus giganteus | reverse complement strand
GCTAACTGGTCTATAATTTCCAATTTCTGATTTATTTGCTTTTGTAATGTATTTTGTGAAGAGTTTTGCCAGTTTCTGTCATGTCTCTTCCTCCCAATTTTAATAACTGTACAGTAACTTCAACTTCACCTGGGGATTTCTGATTCTTCATTTTCTTCAGTACATGTTCTATCTCATCAGGAAGGATATTGGGCATGCCGTATGTGTTGCTAATTTGTGATCCATCTTCCCTCGCTCGTTATATAGTTCTTTATAATAGTATTCCGCTATTTGAATTTTGCTTCCTCTGCTATTTACAAGTACATCATCCACATTCTTCAGTTTCAGTATCATTTGTCTTTCTGTATTACTTCTCATGGCTGCTGATTAAGTCCTTCATTTACCCTTAATGCTTGTTCTTTTCTTGTGTTAAATCTTCTTATGTCCTCTCTGAGTTTCTTTCTAATGGCTTTGCATAAGCCAGTATACTCAATTTTGTCCTTGTCAGTGTTTATCTTGCTCTTCATTTGTCATCTTCGGTTCATCATGACAAGTGTTTCTTGACTAATTTTTTATTCTTTGGATTTTTTACCTATAGGTTTCTTAGGCTTTAGCGCTTTTAGAAAGTTGTTGTATTCCTCATAAATATCTTGGTCCTGAAAGGTCTGCAGAAGCTCAAACTTCTGCATATATAGTATAGTATTTTAATTTACTATACTTATAGCATTGGTATACATGCACCTGTTCTTACTCTTAGTTATTCCAATACAGTGCTGTGCCACTGGCAAGTTTACAGAATGAAAAGTCAATCCCATCTCTCCCTGACCAATTGCCACAACAATTGACATTCTGGATTATACCAAAAAGGCTTAAATTCTCCTTATTTAATGACCACGGCAAAAGAAACCTAACAACGTTTCAATAACACAACTATACAGACTGAGGGAAGTTTAAAAAGAAAGCCTTCCAATTATATCAAAAGGTAAAAAAAAAGAAAAAAAAAAGTCAATATTATTTTATTAATAATAAAGAATATGCAATGTGTAGAAATGGATTTCTACACATTCAGGTCACCAGCAATAGCATTAGATTTTAAGAGCCTATTTGCAACCATGCAGATTTCAAATACGCTCTTAGTTTTTTTTTCCCTAGAAGTTTTCCACATGTAGTTTCTGAAACAACTGCTGATACGTTAATTAACAAGTTAAAGTTTTCTTTAATTTTTTAAAGAAAACATTCTTTTAGGGGTACAGAGCTCAGGTATATCAAGAAGTGGAAACTGGCGAAATAAAAAGAACTCCAACCTGCATGGAGTATAATTTGCCTTTAATTTCGCCAATAATTATCGATTATTTTCAGAAATTTCACGGTAAATATTGTGTCTGTTGAACTTAGAGGTGATTTCATCATGAAATCAAAATGAGGCTGGTTATATATACCAGTGAGCAGGTAGGTATCCAGAGGCACCTCCTCATTCACTGACGAGAAGCCAAATAGCTTCGAGACAGTGCTGTCTGATTGGTGGAATTCAACTGAAAATAAGTAACAGTCTTCTCTAATGGGGAAATATTACATATATGAAGGAGGAGGACAGGGAGGACAAATCGTGAAGGATCTCGCAAAGTGAGAAGTTAATGACAGCAATTTACAAACTTGAGTTTGTCTAAAAAATTCAATCTCTTGTAATGATGCAAAAGCATTGTTTGTTTGTTGTTGTTTGTTATTTGGTTTTTAGAAGCATTAGCAACTAAGGACATATTGCTCCGGGATATGCAGTGGTCATTCCCTGACCTTTCTGCATCCTCTGCATTTGGTGGTCACGGGCTCGAACCCCGGTCTAATCAAGAAGCGTGTGCTACGCACTGCTGCTCCTTCCCACCTGGCTATGGAGGCGCTGCAAAAGCATTAACTAATGTCATAGTTTAGCCTTATTTTTTTTTTATTTTTTTTTTTTATTTGGTAGTTGTTGGCGCATCGGCTTCTGTGGCCATATTGCACCTCCCAAGGTTTTTACAGTACTTTGATCCAGCCCGAGGCGGGAATCGAACCCGCGACCTTTGGGTTGCCAGGCAGGTATTTTACCCACTCGGCTAGCCCGGTCGGCGTTTAGCCTTAAAATATTATTAATCCAGTTAATACATAAAATGGTTGGCAGTTACAGAAAGCAGAAGCTGAGGCAGTGAATTCTGTAAGATTATATTCAAAGACTGGATTACAAGATTAGACAAAGTTTTGTTTTTCCTTAATTTGTTTAAATATTGCATTAAGTTTCTTTTCTTTATACAGTTTATAAATATAATTCCATGCAGCATTTTAAAGTATTGTAAGGCATCATCTTTAATCATGTGAACAGCTAATAATCTTGTCAGTATTTTCACTTAATTTATGATTAAATGAAATTAACACAAATTCTTCTGACCAAATCCACACAATTTGTTTTAATCAAAAAATAGCACAGCATTTTTACCATCTAGTGTTTTTAGCTAATTCATTTCATTGCTTAATTTACAATAAAATAAAAATTAGTGCAGAGTTTGAGTTTGTTCTAAATAGCTCTTAAATTCAATTTATTCCTTCTTTCAAAGATCCCAAAGTGACAAGTGCATAATTATCACAATTAAAAATAAAAAAAATAAATAATGCAGCATTTTTCATAATTAGTTTTTTCACCTAATTCATATAATTTCTTTAATTTAAAAATAGCGTGGCATTTAATGTAACTAGTTTTTACAACACTGTGTTCATTCCTCCCTCTAAATTTGACAATTACATCCACAAGAATTTTGAACGTCATCAAAATTGGTCTTGATAAATGGTTTGGTCGTTGGAATGTTTTTAGTAAAGTTTTCTTTCCATCAAATTTCAACAAACTATACATTTTTTTTTATAGTGGGTCTCCTCAGTTTGTACTACAAATCAAGTAGATCCACTATAAAAAAATGTATACAGAGTGCAGTGTTTTTAATCTGTTAGAATTATTTTGGTTAGAGCAGCAAAAGCTCGTGGCTGCACTGCACTATAGGGCCAATTAATACTAATTAAACATTAATACTACTATTAATAAAATGTTAATAATATTAAACATTAATACTACTACTAATAAAATGTATATATAAAGGACAAAAATAATATGTAGGATTAAAAATCTACAGTGGTTTCATCTATGGGATGAAAAAATAATTTTCAAAGTGCTGATGTACTTTTGTAAGCGCTTCTGAAAATTATTTCTTTCATCTCAATACAATGTAGTACAAACCGAATAGACCAACTTATTGTAAATAAGAGGTAAATATACTTTAGGATTGCCTTTTATTTTTATTTAAATATGCTTTTTATTATAAAGTAAATTTATAATACATTTCAATTATTTATACTTGAACACAAAAAATCAATTACAACTGGAAACAAGGTGATCATGTTATAACCTTCATGTTTGAGCAAAAATGTACACTATGGAGAGCTACTAATGTCAAAAAAATTTTGTGCAACTATCCATACAAGGCATCAGTTTTCATTATCAAATATCAGGCCTATTCACATTTTCCCCATAAAGCACTCCCCCACTGAAAAATTTTCCAAAATCCCAAGGGGTTTATGAACCACAGTTTGAAATACTAGTATAGACCTAATTCCTATATCACAAAATACTATTCCAAATTAAGTAACATATACCAGTCAAGCAAACACTAGGGATTCAAAATTTTTAAAAACTTACCTTTACAGCCATTACAGTACCACTGCGCCGGTGTGTCATTTTTTCAACTACACCATATGCTCCTCTTCCAAGTACACATATAGTTTCTAAATCATCTGCTTCTATTTCAAATTCTTCATCACCAACTGTTATTGTGGTGACTTTATCCAAATTTCTTGGTGGTGCACTAAATAAAAATATCAAAAAATGGCTATAACTCAACAAATTATCTTGTAAATGAACTAAAACAACATACATAAAAATCAACCTTATTCCAAATAAACATAACAGGCAATTGCTGTTATACATTATACTGAAATGCTGCTTTGGAAGAGCAACTGAAATACTCCTGCTAAAACTAGCTCATTATACAAGCTATTTTTATATTTATTATGTACCTTGTTCACTTTGACCTTGAAATTAAAACAAATCTCTCCATATGCAAAAACCCCTCTCTAACTTCCTAACAATTGGCATCAAACCCTTAATAACTATTGATTGAATGGTATTGCTTGTTGCCTGTACCCGAAGATACAAATCAGAAAATAGAGAACTACAAAGGTGGGTAAATAAAAGTTGGTAATTACTCTATTTGCTGGACAATTTTTTTTTTTTCCCCTCTTAAAAAATTTGCCCAAAATTCCCCTGCACCTTATTATCTGAATGTGTCAATCCTACAGCATGTGTGCCACACACAGCTCTTATCAGTGGCCCACCTACTGATGTAAAACACACACACACACACACACACACAATAAAGAATAACATTAAAAAAAAAATCAGAAATGAATATACAGTTTAAACTCTACTTTTATTGCCAAACGTAATAACTTATTTCAGTGTGATAGGAACCCATATTTACTACTTTTTATGCACTAAAAGCATTGGTAAGAATTGATGTTGTCATGACATCAATTCTGGAGAACAAATATTTGTCAACCTATATTAAATTTATTTTATAATAAAATTGGTTAAATTTTTTTACTACAAGCCATAAAGGAATTGTTGTATATATACAATAATTCCTTTATGGTTATCAAAAAGCATTTGGTGGAGCAAATCAGTAGTAGAGGGTTACTGATTTGAGTAGCTTACGGACACCCCTGGTTAATGCTTGGCATATCCGAGTTAAGTTTTTACAAGTCACACCAGACCCCATCTTTTATTTCCATGAGTAAGATTATCATATAGCCAACACATAGGCCATAACTTCAATATATGAGACACTGATTACCCCCACCCTCTTCTGCTTCTTCCCACTAAGATCTACAAGAGTGGTTATTAAATAACAAGACTGTTACAATAAAATAAATACAGTATAATGAAATCTTTTGTAATTTACAAGTTATCCCCCCTTCAAAATAATTCAAAATAATTGAGAGTAGCCTTGTGCAGGCAAAGTTTTTACTACTCCTGGAATAGAGAAGTTTTTTCTGTTTTATTAGCTTAAATTGGCATATTAACTTATTTTTTAGAGTAGCTTTCTATTCCTAGTTACGATACTTAGTTTAAAGTTTAACTTAAATAGAGATTTTGTAGGTATTAACTTAGTACCGATAAGGGTATCAAATCCACGTGTTACAAGTTGCAGCTCCGCTGAACGAGAAGTATTTTAGCCATATTTAGCCACTTTATTGACCAATTTTTATATTAAATTATTTTCTATAAGTAGCTATAGACCTAGTCAGGATCCTTAGTTTATTCTCAATTAAGACAGCAAGATTTGGCAGTTAATTAATACTTAAGTGTCCGTAGATTTACCGTTCGTAACTTGCCGCCATTGTTATACGGCGCCTCCGTAGCCAAGTGGGCAGGAAATGACCATTGCATATCCCCGGAGCAATATGAAATTAGTTGCTAATGCTACTAAAAACCAAATAACAACAACGTTGTTATACGATACAATGTTATATCCCGAACTAGGTAGCGTAAGGTTAGTATAGTATATAATATAATATTGTCAATTAATCATTAAAATCTATTAATCTTGTTAAACTTCATTGTCAATTAAATTGTACTTTTTAACTTAATACATATAACAACTTAGATTACAAACATAACATAATTAATTAATACATAACTTGATACAGAAATTATATAAACGGAACTTGTAGATAATACTCTATACTGAAAAATATATATAGCGTTATAACTGTGTTGGGATACAAGTTTAGGGTTATAATTTTGTACTGAAATTGAAATTTTATTGAAATTAAATTGAAATCATGACTCAGACCAGAGCAGCAAAGCAAAAGGCTCAAGTTATTGGGAGTGCTGTGGCTCAGGGGAGAACTGAGGGGGGCAGTTACCCTCTGAATCACAGCCTTTTAAAATGCACTGCTTGCATGATGTTTGTGGAGCAATTGGGTACAGGACATGATATTGCCATGGGGGATGTCTGTGTGTGCAAGATGTAAGGAGTGTAAGGAAATCAGGCGATAATTCAGCGTTGTTATGGGCCTATATGAGAGCTTGAAGGACACGGTGGATGTCCTCGAAGGATCTAAATTGAGAGGCCCATCAAGCTCTCAGCTGCCCACATCAACGCCAGAGCTTGCACTTGGTCATCACGCAACACAGCAACAACCCCCAAGGCAGAATGCACTGGTCCCACAGGAACTAGTAGTTGTTGGTGGTGGTGACTCTATTGTCAGGGAAATGGGGAACATACTTTGTAAAAAGGATAGGTGGAACAGGACCAGGATATCTCTGCCAGGGGAAAAGGTTGATGACGTTGTACAGCGGATATCATCTTTTAAGGGCACAAAAGATTATATAGTTGTACACGTTGGCACTAATGATATTAAGAGAAAGAGACCAGCGGAATTACTTAACAAGTACAAAGGGTACTAGGAAAGTTTTGCAATATGACGCAACAATGAATCACAGGAAGCTGCTTGTTGCTGCATGTTGAGACATGTTCATACGTGCATAGCAGCCGCCGCGCCAAGTCGATGGGCTCAGTTATTCATTAGTAGTGAGAGTGTAAAGTGCTTGCGATGGCATCGTGGTCACGAAATGAGATAAGGACAGTTTTGCGGTATAATTTCGTGCGTGGTTTAACCATAGACCAGTGCTTAGAAGAAATGACTCTTGCACTAGATGATGATTGTCCACATCGTACAACGATATTCAGGTGGTATAGAGAATTCCAAAGGGGAAATTTCACTCTGGAGAATTCTGAGAGGCCGGGAAGGCCACGAACGTCAGTTACGGAGGAAAACGTTACTGCTGTGAGGAAAATACTTGACGAAAACAGGCGAGTGATCTACCAACAGATAGAGGATACTTTGGGCCTAAATGCACCAGCAATTCGTTCGATTCTGCAAGATCATTTGCACATGAAGAAACTTTGATCTCTCTGGGTGCCGCATCAACTGACTGAAGAGCAGATGACACGACGTGTGACTTGGTGCCGGGAGATGTTAAAAAAGTTTGATATGGGACAATCTCGGTATGTGAACAACATCGTGACAGGTGACGAGACTTGGCTGTACTATTACGATCTGCCGACCAAGGCTCAAAACAAAGTTTGGGTCTTTGATGATGACGACACACCCGTAATCGTCAGAAAATCCCGATCTGTAAAGAAGAAAATGATAGCTGTATTTTTCAAATCGAGTGGAATTGTGGAACGTGTCGTTTTGGACACGCAGAAGACAGTCACAGCTAAGTGGTATACTGAACAATGCCTGCCTAAAGTCATTGGATCTATGAAGAACCTGTGGCCAAAGTCAAGAATGGACAGCTGGTACCTCCATCACGATAATGCTCCAGCTCACCGCACCAAAGCCTGCACCGAATATTTGACCACGACAGGACTGAAACTTCTCGAGCACCCTCTCTACAGTCCAGACCTTGCTCCCTGCGACTTTGCACTGTTCCCGCATGTGAAAATGAAGCTAAAAGGGAGGCGGTTTTCCAGTGATGAGGACCTTCTACGGGCTTGGGACAACGAGTGTGCTTTACTCCCTAGTGAAACTTGGCAGAACTGGTTTAAAGATTGGTTTCGGAGGATGGAGAGGTGTATTGAATGTAGAGGAAATTACTTTGAAAAAATTAAATAAACAAAGCTGTATTGCAAAACTTTCCTAGTACCCTTTGTACAGGTCACTGTTGAAAAAAAGCTATGAATTAGGGTTGAACTTGGAAGTGTTTGCATTTCTGCTCAGACACAATAGGAGGAAGTATATGATGAGATCCTTGTCGATCAATTCAGCCCTGGAAAGGTTGTGCAAGGCTCAAGGGGTAGGATGTTTTTCTGCCTGGCTTGTACTTGTTAACAGGAGAGACTGCTTCTACAGGGATTGGATACACTTAAATAGAAAGGGTGCAAGAATTGCTGATGCTATCGAGGCAGTGTTAGGTGGGTCGGAAAACTGCTAGCTTGGGGGGATACAAGGACTTATAGATTAAAAGTACCCACTCGCAGAGGTGAAAGTGATTCTTGCACTGCTCCTATTGGAATGAGCAGCAGCCTCGAAAACAAGATGCAGGATATTTCAGAGACTGCTGGGAGTCATTGCGGTACAAGTAAACACATGGGTTGTGTTAGGGTAGCTAAGAATAGGAACAGGTGCACGTATACTTGCGTGTACACCAATATTAGGAGTTTGGTAAATAAATTTAATGATTTGAGGTATTGCTCAAAACATCAAAGGCAAATATTGTTGGAATATCAGAGACATGGTGTCAACCAGATATAAGGAATGCAGAACTGGAATTTGGAGAGTACAATGTGTACAGAAAGGATAGACAGGACAGGAAGGGAGGAGGGATTATGCTATTAGTTAAGAAACATAAAATCCAAGGAAGTGAAGCCAATAGACATCGCTGGACAGTGCATTGTCGAGTCAGTTTGGTGTGACATGTTGGTATGTAAAGCAAGACATGAGTAGGAGTGTGCTATAGGCCTAATGACTCTGATGAGTATAATAAGAAACTGTACAGGGAAATAGAGTGAGCCAGTAAATCAGAAAGTCTTATAATGGGGGATTTTAATTTCCCAGATATTGACAGGAATTTGTAGGTTGGTCACTCACACACACACACATTAGCAAGGCTTTTGTGGATTTATTGGATGATGTTATCTACATCAGCATATTCGGGAGGCAACTAGGGGGGGTTAATACTGTTGATCTGATTATCAGTAGTGATTCTTCATGCATTAAGAATCTGCAGATAAAGGAACCACTATGTGGAAGTGATCACAGTGAGTGCTAAAGCGGGATTTACTCAAAGAGGTAACTACCATCAGAGGTAAAGAGAAGGGTTTTTCTTTCGTAAACGCGACTATGATGGTCTGAGACAGTATTTAAATTCTATACAGTGGGACCAACTGATGATGATGTTACCAACAGCAAATTCAAAATGGGAAGCATTCAAAGAACTTATCTTGGAAGCTACTAGGCTTTACATACCAACTAAGAAATATTGTTCAAGGTTTAGGCCTAAATGGATTTCAGATGAACTAATGAGACATATGGCAGAGAAGAAAAATGCATAGGATACATATAAATTAATGGGTGACATGGAAGCCTATGATAGATATAAGCTGGTCTGTAACCAAGTCACAAAGGAGATTAGGCAGGCAAAGGCAGATTATGAGAAATCCTTGGCAAAGGATGCAAAGATAAATAGAAAAGAGTTCTTTACCTATGTAAACTCTAGAAGGAAAGGGATGAATTAGGTTGCTCCACTGGATATCGATGGTTCAACAGTTGATGATCCTGCTCAGGTGGCTAACAAAATAAACGAGTATTTTGCATCCACACATGAGGAGTTATTCAGGAAGGGGAATGCCAGAGGTGAAGTAAACTCTGCAGTGAGCTACATGATTTTGTAATAACTGAGAGCAAAGTGGAGGTGAAATAGTTGAGGATAAACATAAAAAAGGCTCAGGGTGGATGGGATCTATCAGTTATATTAAAGGAGGCAGCAAAGGAAATAAGCAAACCCTTAGCCATAATTATGAGAGCTTCTTTGGACTCAGGGGAGGCACCCATAGACTGCAGATGTGGAAATGTGACCTCAATTCACAAAGGAGTATGAAAGGCCGAAAGGAGGATGAAAGGCACTGGTTAAAGAAGCACTGCAGGATCATCTACACAAGACTTCAGTTATAGCTCGGACACAGCATGATTTTGTTAAGGGAAAGTCATGCCTGGCCAATTTGATTGGAAACTATGATGTGGTGACAAAGGAACTGGATGCAGGGAATAACTTTGATATCATATATTTGGATCTTAGAAAGGCTTTTGATACTGTTGCACATGGAAGACTGCAGCACAAATTGGAGCAGTGTAGCATTGGAGGCAAATTGCTGCTATGGATAAAGGGATGGTTGAGGGGGAGAAGACAGAGTGGTAATCAATGCACACTGCTCATCGTGGACTAATGTTATTAGTGGAGTTCCTCAGGGTTCAGTGTTGGGTCCATTGTTGTTTTCTGTATTTATAAATGATATGGATGATGGTATATCAAGCTTAATGTCCAAATTTGCAGACGATACAAAAGTTGGCAGGGTTGTTAAGGACACTACTGACGCTATGCTGCTGCAACAGGATCTGGAAAGGTTGAGCAGATGGGCTGGGAGGTGGCAAATGAAGTTTAACATTGACAAATGTAAAGTACTACATATGGGAAACAGTAACCCCAGAGCAACGTATCAACTCTGTGGTACTACACTGACAGTGGTAGTGAACGAAAAGGACCTGGGAGTAATTGTGCAGGCAGATATGAAGTTTTCTGAGTAGTGCAGATGGGCTGCAAGAGTAGCTCATGGTGTCTTGTCAATGATATACAGGAATTTTTCTAGCAGGGATAAGGAGGTGATTATCCTCATGTATAAGGCAACGGTCAGGCAACACCTTGAGTACTGTATACAGGTCTGGCAGCCTCATTTTAAGAAGGATGTAGAGCTGTTGGAATGTGTACAGAGAAGGGCAACAAGATTAGTGAATGGAACAAAGGGTTGCTCTTACTAATAAAGGCTTAAGTTTTGCAAATTACAATGTCTGGAGACTAGGCACCTGTGAGGTGATTAGATTGAGGTGTATATAAAACTTTGAATGGTTTGAGCATGCTCAATGCTAATAGGGTTCTTTCTCTTGCTCAGAATGAGGGTGTTGCCGACCGAAGAATAATCGCCTGAGAGGGCATAAATTCAAATTGAGGAAAGACAGTTGTAGGATAGATGTGCAGAAGTTTGCCTTTAGCCAGCGGTGGTTGATTGCCGGAACAAACTTCCATCTGACGTATCAGAAGCTGAGAGCCTAAACAGATTCAAGGCAGAACTAGACAAACATTTGGAGCGAGTGGACGGGTGAAATGTGAAGGGTCTGTGTGTGTTTTTTTTTTTTTTTTTGGCTGATGCTATATAAGCTTGCTTTCTTTCATCATGTGCCCTTGCTAATGCTCATACACTTGCTTTCTTGCATTACATGCCTCTATTACTATTAGAAGTCCCACCCTGCACAAATAGCTACAACTTCTTGATGTATCAAAAGATATATACTGCTCCAATGCATATCTTCAATATCACTAAGATTTATAACCAAATCACTATTTTTGAGGTTAATCCTAACTTCTAAGCTTTAATGGCATAAGTACATCACAAGTATTTCAACCCCTGCATCAGAGGAGAAAAACACAAAAATCACAGTTTGGAATACAGTCCTTACATTTGGAATAGTGTGTGTCCCCAGAATCTCCCTTAAACTTTTATACTCTACCCAGCAGTCAAGTTCCTTACAAACTCACTCCACTATCTATCACATAGACATTCAGTTTCTGCTGTTCAACTCCATGTTCCAATAACCTTTCTCTGTGCGGTGAAACTACATGTTATGACATGACTTAGCAATCCATTCATAATCAAATTCTATAATGTACACTGGTGTTCAAAGAAAGTGCACCACCCCTTAAAACTGCAATTGTTATCTGAATAGCACAAGTACATGGCAATATTTCTTACAGATTGCATCAGATAAGATTGATACGTGTAACTGATGACATAATATTGCATCAGCTGTTACGTTCAGCTATATAAGCACGCTTTGCAAGAGTTGCAGTCATTTTTTGCTTGTGTCACGATGGCAAGTTACGTGCAGTTGATGCCACGAAGAAAGAGTGCCACTGTTGCTTTACATGAGGAAGGATGTTCTTCCTATCATATTGCTTATAGAGTGACTTGTAATCAGTCGACAGGCTTTTCCAAATTTTCTTTCCAAACTCAAGAATACTGGTTCTGCTGACAGGAAAAAAGGAACCGGATGCAACCGAGTCTCTATGCCAAAACAGGACTGCATCTTGAAGCACTTATGCCTTGAAAACTGTAAAGCTTCTCCGTCTGAGCTGAACAGAGAATGGGAAGAACACACAGAAGTGGTAGCAAGTGCAGTAACAGTCAGAAGATGCCTCTTCAAAAATTGACTTATCGTCCTAAGAAGAAGCCCCTCCTCATACAAAAAAATGAAAAAGGCCCAAATAATTTGATGTAGGGAGCATGTCAAATGGGCCCCCAAGCAGTGGAAGTCAGTCATTTCTTGGATGAGAAGAAATTCAACCTGCATGACTCTGATGGGAGACAAACGATTCACCATAGATGTGGTGAAGAATACCATCCCGACTGTATGGTGTCTACAGTGAAATTTCCCACCAGCCAAATGATATGGGGGTGCATTTCCTATCACCTGCAGTTTATAAAAGGTTCTGTCTGGCTGCCAATGGATACCTGGCTATATTGGAAGGCAACTTGCTGCCAACCATTAGAGACTATTTCAACCTGCCAAGTAACTGCATCTTTCAGGATGACTCCTGCTCCTTGTCATTGGGCGAAAAGTGTAAGTAGGCACTTCTTCATTTCTGCATTAGAGGTTTGACAGTAAGTAATGTGTTTACATTTGTTACAGGTGAAAAAATGGTTAGAAGAACCATCCATTACAACTCTTAGCTGGCAGGAAACAGTCCAGTTCTGAATCCTATAGAGAACTGTTGGCATCGTGTGGAATCTGCAGTTCCCAGAAAGAAACCAAAGACCCTTTGTGAACTTCAGGAAGCCATAATTTGGGTTTGCAACCACAAACTATCAGTTGATTATCTTCAGAAATTGACCTTGTCAATACCTCGACAGTGTGCTCCTGTCATCATGGCAAGGGGCAGTTCAACTAAATATTAGTTTGCACCTGGTGAACTTTTCATTTTGTTTTCCATTTAAAATGATAAACTGAAACAAATTGAGGGCTTCTGATAACATTCCAGCCATAATTGTCATGTTTACCAAAACTGTTGTATAAAAGTTGCAAATGCTCATTTTGGAATATTTTGAAAGCACCTGTCAAACTATTACTTAGCTTTGCCTTAACTATTAATAAATCTCTTGTTTATATTTCTATTTGTGATGCTAGTCATTAATGAAACATACCATTACGAAAAAGGGTTAGAAATGTGAAATTCCTAGGTGAAGCACTTTCTTTGAACACCAGTGTATGCTTCTCCATGGTTGCTACTAATCAACTGTTTTTGTACTGAAGGCTAAGATCATGAAACAATCATATATCATCTGTTAAATTGCTCATATTCTATGACAGTTTCTCACCATAGTTTCTAGGAGGTAAAACTAGGAGGATGTAATCCTTGAATAAACATAAATAATTTTGACCACAGCAGGGTGAAAAGCCCATAAAGTTCTTCTGTCTTGACAAGATTTGAACTCGGGCCTTTTTCTATATGGTGTGAAAGAACAGCAATTGTAATAAACTTTGATAGATAAAAAGTAACGCCAATTAATATTAATAAAACTGCATACTAAGGTACCTTGTCAAAACTACTTCTAAAATTAAGAAATTAAATTAAGCTAATGCAATACAATAAAATATTTAAGGGCAAAGGCCTCACATGACTAACATGTAGGTTAGTGCAAAAGCATCATTTTAATGCAGCCATCTACCAAAGTAGTTAAATAAATTAATTAAATTGGCATCGTTTTGGTTATATCTCATATTGTGAATGCCTTCACAATGATGCCAATTTAATTAATTAATTAATTTAACTACTTTGGTAGATGGCTATGTTAAAATGATGCTTTTGCACTAACCTACATGCTAATGCAATACATCATGCAAATATACAATTACAGTTAAGCTTAAAAATTCATACATTGTTTCTGTAGAGTTGGCTTCAGGTGGAAGTTGAAATTTTGGAGGCCGGGGCTTCTTTCCTGAAATGAAAACAGTTTTAGGTTGGAGAAATTTTCAGCATTAAAAGAACGAAAAATGTGAAAATAAAGTATGTGTAACTTGTAATATTTCAATATTTACATTTAAAAATGAAAGAATGCTAATTTCTTGAAGCTGAAGTCCAGCTTGCAGGCTGACCACAAGAAACTACTCATTGGTGAAATTAAATTAATTTCAACTAGAATTTTATTTCATTATTATATTAATATGGTTCCTACGAAACAAATAGCTTTGCCACGCGTAGGCAATATTAAGATTTCACAAGCTTTAGATAGGCATGCAGTTGAAGACTAACATCCTATAAGTATACTGTTAACCATTCCAAAAGACTATAAAGCGTTTAGGGCATAAGCCTCAAGCTATGGAAAAGTCTAGACTATGTATAAGTATAGTGCGAAAGCATCAGTAATACATAGCCAAACCTGAATGAACAGAATATTAGCAAAGAGGCATCGTTTTAAGTCATATCTCATATTGTGAATACCTTCACAACGAGTTGCCACGATATTGCACTACTTCGAATAAGTAACACTTCACCTGAGGAGAAGACTAATGTTACTTAATTCTCAGATGGATACCACCACCCAGATGGCACTGTTTCAGGGCTATTTTGTATTTGTGTGGGATAATAACTCGACTATCCAGTTGTCCCTATTAGACTTAGAAAAGCAAAAAGGTAGAGGGAAAGTAATACTAGGAGTGGAAGAGGAAAAGAGACGGTGTAGAAGGATGAAAGGGACAGCAACTCCTTCAACTCACACCACTCAAAAACTCAAACTCCTCGAATAGACAACGCTTCCTCAGTGGAGAAGGCGGTTGTTACCTATTCTTGGAAACTCCAGACATCATCAGGCTCCCCCTGGTGCCGTTTCAGGGCTTTTTGGCCCTTCTTCGGTGGGTGGGTAGGTACCCATTTCAGGGCTATTTGGCCCTTCTTTGGTGGGTGGGTAGGTACCCGAGTGATGCAATGATGGCAAAACAGTTATGAAGTATAACTCCACAATATGAGAGTTGTTATTTGGTTTTTAGGAGCATTAGCAACAAAGGCCATATTGCTCCGGGGATATGTGGTGGTCATTCCCTGACCTTTCCGCATCCTCCATATTTGGTGGCTCATGGGCTCGAACCCCGGTCTAATCAAGAAGCATGTGCTACGCACTGCTGCTCCTGGCTACGGAGGTGCCCAACACAATATGAGAGATGCCTGATGGTGTATGATGTATTTAGACTATAAAGCGTTTAGGGAGTAAGCCTCAAGCTATGGAAAAATCTAGACTATGTATAAGTATAGTGCGAAAGCATCAATAATACATAGCCAAATCTGAATGAACAGAATATTAGCAAAGCGGCATCGTTTTAATAAGTTATATCTCATATTGTGAATAGCTTCACAACGAGTTGCCATGAGAATAAGTAACATTAGTCTTAACCTCAGGTGAAGCATTACTTATTCGAAGTAGTGCAATATCATGGCAACTCGTTGTGAAGGTATTCACAATATGATATAACTTAAAACGATGCCGCTTTGCTAATATTCTGTTCATTCAGATTTGGCTATGTATTATTGATGCTTTTGCACTATACTTATACACCATTCCAAAAGATTAAAAAAGATTGAAAGCTTAAAAATCTTCTGCAGGTAGACTCACAGCATAAAAGGTACCTACCTACCTACCTGACACCTAACATGACATCAGTTCTTAAGCTACCTGATAAAGGTAATCTGTGCTTTAAGAAAAACTATCAAAGTGCTATTAAACAAAATTATGCTGTCTTGAAAGAAAACAGTGCAAACCTGACATTCTACAGGCAATGTTATTCATGTGTTTATCATAGGAAAAGGTTGAACATGAAGAAGTTACTGCCGACTGCATCAAACATGCTGGATTTGTCACCGTGAGTGATGCAACAAACACTATAACTGCTTCTTCCTCTATTAATTTCAAAGAACAGTTCAATAATAGTGAAGAAATTTGAGGATATGCATCAGCCTAAACTTAAAGAGGACCATGTTTTGAAGGAAACACCAAAAGCAGATGTGGATATTGCATGTTTCAGGATATGCATGAATGAAGAGTGTAATGAATTCACTGCAGACATGATGAAAACTGAAGAGGGACTGTGGTTGAGCATGAAGTTTCGTTTTTATCAGCCTGGCCCACACTTGTTGGTAGAAGGAATCTGTTTTGTAGAGACAGGATATATTTAAACAAAGGTGGTGCAAGAGTTTTTGTCAGTATTATTGAGGATACCTTAAAGGTTCAGGGAAAAAAAGTTTTTATGACACCACCACCACATAAGGTGTGGTGATGGTGTCATCAAAAGCAGCCTGAGTATGACAAAAGCTGTCCAGGATCCAGACGTTTTGCATGCTGCTAGTATAGAATGTGTATGGTGTGAGATGGTTGGGAGCAAAGGTATAATGACAATAGAAGTAATCTACAGGCCAGGTGATTGCAAAGATTATGATGAGAGTGCAGTGAACCACTGAGGCAATTATGAGAGCATCACTTGACTCTGAAGAGATTCCACTGGATTGGAAAAGTGCCAACATATCTCCAAATACATAAAGGGAGTTCTAAGAGTGTAGCGGGAAATTACCGACCTGTTGGTCTAACTTCAGTAGTAGAAAAAATCATGGAGGCAATGATCAAGGGTGGAATTCAGGATCATTTAGATAGAAATGGAATTCTGAAGGATGTGCAGCATGGTTTTGTAAAAGGAAAATCATGTTTAACAAATCTGGTTAGATTTGTTAGATTTCAGTAAAGCATTTGACTGAGTCCCACATGCGTGGTTACTTTATAAGCTGGAACATGTTGGAATCACAGGGAAAATTGTTAGATGGATAGCAGGATGGCTTCAGGGCAGAAGGCAGAGGGTTATGATAAATGGTTATTCCTCAGATTGGGTTAATGTAAAAGTGAGGTTCCCCAAGAATCAGTATTGGGACCACTACTGTTTTTGATTTTCTTAAATGACATCGATGAAGGGATAGAGGGTATGAAGTCTAAATTTTTGCAGATGATATAAAGATTGGTAGATTAGTTCAAGCAGCAATTCTTCAGAGCGACCTAGATAAACTTCAGGGATGGTCAGAAAAGTGGCAGATATGCTTTAATCCAGCAAAGTGCAAGGTCTTACACCTGACGAACAAATAACCCCAAAATAACTTATACACTTGGAGCTGAGCTAAGTCAGTAGTGGTAGAAAGGAACTTGGGAGTTAAGATACGGTCAGATATGAAGTTCTTTGAGCATTGTAGACAGGTTGCAAGGAAGACCCACGGTGTTCTAATCCTATATAAGGCTATTGTCAGACCAACACACTGTTCAAGTATAGAGAGCATGCCTAAAAGAAGACAGAGCTTCTTGAAAGGGTCCAAAGTCAAGTAACTCATCTGGTGAGATCAGCAAAAGGGCATTCATATGAGGAAAGACTTTGAATATGTGGGTTGCACAGCTAAACAAACCTTAGAGGAGACTTGATTAAGGCTATGAGAGGCAAAGTAAAATTAATGAGGACGAACTTTTCACGGTTATAAATAATTCAAGAACTAAGGGCCAAAAATTCAAGTTACGAGGGGAGGTGTTTAGACTGGATTGCAGGAAGGTTTATTTTAGCCAGCGAGTTATAAATTACTGGAATAAGTTACCTACATGTGTGGCTTTGGAGAAATTCAAAGGTCAGCTGGAAAGTTACCTACGGGAGGAGGGAAATGTATAGGTTGTCTTTTTCCTTATCTTTTATTATTTATTAAGTATTTATTTTATTTTATTATTATTATTTTCTTTTTTTTTGGCTGGCGCAGCATAAGCCTTAGGCTTCTTTGTACCATATGGCCATTGCTAATACTAATACCAGGTGGTTATAAAATAAGTTTCCCTATTCAGGAGACCCTAGAATCAAAACAGAGTTCGTGCTGTGAAAATCAGTGGGTATGTCATTTAGGGTATGGGTGCACTGTAAATATGAGATGGAATACTTAACTTAGGATTAGATTTAATATCAGAACTTAGAAATCTACAGATACCCTTTAAAGTTTCAGGTATAGGGTGCTCAAAATACATAAAGGACACCTATTAAAGTATCTGCATCTATATTAGAGAGCGTGGGCATCTGTTTTGGGGAAGTCATTTGACATGTAATACTTCTAGCTGAGAACCAAGCCTGTGTGTACACTACAAGAGGTGTACTACTAGGGGAAGTTTCACCATATGTATAATCTTAGCCATAGCACCTCTCTCTCTCTCTCTCTCTCTCTCTCTCAAAACAAAGTCAGAAAAAAAAAAATGAGGGAGATAGAGAATGATAAAAGGTATCAAAAAAAAAAAAAAAAAAAATGTACAATAGATAAATAATTACAAAATTTGCAAAACAAGGATGTTGCCACACAACTAACAAAACTGGCCTCTGATCAGGTGTCAACGGCCAGGATTGCAAGCAAAATAGCAACATGTCTTCATTTCTGATGTCCTTCGACTCCACTAGAATACTTCCTCCTTTTCATTTTTCTTCCTTCTTGTTTGCATTTTCTTGTTATTCTATACAAATATATACACACACACATATACAGAAGAGCTTAAAGGAAAGGAGGTGCTAGCTGCCACAGATGATTGGTGGGTCATGTATGAATTTCAAAAATTATTCCTGGTTCACAAAGGGTTAAAAAGCAGGCACTACTACAGAAATATAAATGCTATAGTACAAATTTGTTTTAAATTTAACTTACCTGCCATAATAGTGGAATGTCAATCTCTTCTAAGGCAAAGTATATACTACAAATGTGTATATATAATAGAGAGACAAACAAATAATGAAAGTGAGAGAGGCTATGGCACTGATATGCTGTTGTAGTTCCCTTTGAAGAATCCACGTTTTTATCTAAATGAAAAGTGCATAAAAAAGTTAAGTAATGATCAATAATAAGAAAATTAATAAATATGTCAAACCCTTTCACTTCATCTCAAGATAACATAAGCTCGAGTTCCAGTTCATATCCAATCTTCAACACAACGTACAAGGGTTTTATTAAAAGTAATGAGTACACTGATTTTATACAAAGGAAAGTGCAAAGGCACTGCTTCTTTGGCTGCATCATCATTCTTGTAGCACTTCATGTTTTACAGGGGCCTGAAAACAGGTGGTAACTTGTGGGAACAGTTACACTCATTTCTTTTTGCAATTTTTTGTATTATTTAACATGCAGTATGTGTGTGTGTGTGACTGTGCCATGTAAGACTTTTTCATGTTCCAAGGACACTATCATTAGTAGAGGCATATGATGCAAGAAAGCAGGCTTATGCAGCATCAGCCAAAAAAAAAAAAAAAAAAAAACACGCTTCCATTTGTTCCAAGTACCTGTCCAGCTCAGCCTTAAATTTATTTAGGCTATCAACTTCCACAACAAAGGATTGAAATCACTTCCATCAACCAACCACCCGCTGGCTAAAGGCAAACTTCCGCAGATCTATCCTACATCTGTCTTTCCTCAATTTGAATTTATGCGATCGCAAATGATTATTCTGAGCAAGAGGAAGAATTCCATCAGCGTTGAGCATGCTCAAACCATTCAAGGCTTTATACACCTCAATCAGATCACCTCGCAGTTGCCTAGTATCCAGACACTGTAATTTGCAAAATTTAAGCCTTTCTTCATAGGAGCAACCCTTTGTTCCACTCACTAATCTTGTTGCCCTCCTCTGTACTCATTCCAACAGCTCTACATCCTTCTTAAAATGAGGCCTCCAGACCTGTATACAGTACTCAAGGCGTGGCCTGACCACTGCTTTATATAAGGGGATAATCACCTCCTTATCCCTGCTAGAAACATTCCTATATAACACTGACAAGACACTATGAGCTACTCTTGCAGACCGTCTGCACTGCTCAGGAAACTTCATATCTGCCTGCACAATTACCCCCAGATCCTTTTCGTTCTCTACCACTGTCAGTGTAGTACCACGATACGTCACTCTGGGATTGCTGTTGCCCATATGTAGTACTTTACATTTGTCAATGTTAAACTTCATTTGCCGCCTCCCAGCCATTCTGCTCAACTTTTCTAGATCCTGTTGCAGCAACATACTGTCATTAACAACCCTGCCAACCTATGTATCGTCTGCAAACTTGGACATTAAGCTTGATATACCATCATCAATATCATTTATAAATACAGAAAACAACAATGGACCCAATACTGAATCCTGAGGGACTCCACTAATAACATTAGTCCACGATGAGCAGTGTCCATTGATTACCACTCTGTCTTCTCCCACTCAACTACCCCTTTATCCACAGCAGCAATTTGCCCCCAATGTCACACTGCTCCAATTTATGCAGCAGTCTTCCATGTGCAACAGTATCAAAAGCCTTTCTAAGATCCAAATATATGATATCAAAGTTAATCCCTGCATCCAGTTCTTCTGTCACCACATCATAGTATCCAATCAAATTGGTCAAGTAAGACTTTCCCTTAACAAAACCATGCTGTGTCCGAGCTATAACTGAAGTCTTGTCTAGATGATCCTGCAGTGCTTCTTTAACCAATGCCTCCATTAATTTTCCTGGAACAGAAGTTAAACTAACAGGTCTATAATTACTTACTTATGTTGCCCTTTGATCCTCTTTTGTGAATTGGGGTTACATTTGCACATCTCCAATCCATGGGTACCTCCCCTGAGTACAAAGAAACTCTCATAATTATGGCTAAGGGTTTGCTTACTTCCTTTGCTACCTCCTTTAATATAAGTGGATAGATCCCGTCCACCCCAGGTGCCTTTTTTATGTTTATCTTCAACAATTTCTCCTCCATTTTCCTCTCAGTTATTACAAAATCATCCAGCTCACTGCCAGAGTTTAATTCATCTCTGGCATCGCCCTCCCTGAGTAACTCCTCGTGGATGAATGTAGATGCAAAATACT
The DNA here is from genome assembly GCF_048544385.1 of Mastigoproctus giganteus. Classification (NCBI taxonomy): domain Eukaryota; kingdom Metazoa; phylum Arthropoda; class Arachnida; order Uropygi; family Thelyphonidae; genus Mastigoproctus; species Mastigoproctus giganteus. The sequence goes on along the minus strand of NC_143582.1, from coordinate 228,700,993 downwards.
CATTTAGTTTGTTAGCAACCTGAGCAGGATCATCAACAGTTGAACCATCAATATCCAGTGGACCAATCTGATTCATCCCCTTCCTTCTAGAGTTTACATAGGAAAAGAACTCTTTGTTGTTTTACTTTGCATCCTTTGCCAAGGATTTCTCATAATCTGCCTTTGCCTGCCTAATCTCCTTTGTGACTTGGTTACAGACCAGCTTATATCTATCATAGGCTTCCAAGTCACCCATTAATTTATATGTATCTCATGCATTTTTCTTCTCTGCCATATGTCTCATTAGTTCATCTGACATTCATTTAGGCCTAAACCTTGAACAATATTTCTTAGTTGGTATGTAAAGACTAGTAGCTTCCAAGATAAATTCTTTGAATGCTTCCCATTTTGAATATGCTGTTAGTAACATCATCAGAATTTAAATACTGTCTCAGACCACTGTAGTCACCTTAACGAAAGCAAAAACCCTTCCCTTTACCCCTGATGGTAGTTACCTCTTTGATGAAATCCCACTTCAGCACACTGTGATCACTGCCACCTAGTGATTCCTTTATCTGCATATTCTTAATGCATGAAGAATCACTACTGATAATCAGATCAAGAGTATTACTCCCTCTAGTTGCCTCCCGAACATGCTGATGAAGAAACAATCATCCAAGAAATCCACAAAAGCCTTGCTAGTGTGTGTGTGTGAGTGATCAACCCACAAATTCCAGTCAATATCTGGGAAATTAAAATCCCCCATTATAAAACTCACTGATTTACTGGCCCACTATTTCCCTGTACAGTTCCTTATTATACTCATCAGAGTCATCAGGCCTATAACACACTCCCACTCTCAATTTTGATTTCCCAATCAGAATTATGTCACACTAAACTGACTCGACACTGCAATGTCCAGCGATGTCGACTGGCTTCACTTCCTTGGATTTTGTGCATTTCTTAACTAATAGTATAACCACTCCTTACTTCCTATCTTGTCTATCCTTTCTGTACACATTGTACTCTCCAAATTCCAGTTCTACATTCCTTATATCTGTGTGACACGACATCTCTGATATCCCAACAATATCTGCCTTTGATGTTCTGAGCAATACCTGAAATTCATCAAATTTATTTGCCAAAATCTTAGCATTGGTGTACATGCACCTGTTCCTATTCTTAGCTACACTAACACAACCCATGTGTTTACTTGTACCACAATGACTCCCAGCAGTCTCTAAAATACCCTGCATCTTGTTTTCAGGCTGCTGCTCATTCCAATAGAAGCAGTGCAAGAATCACTTTCACCTCTGCCAGTGGCTACTGTTAATCTATTAGTCCTTGTATCCCCACAAGCTAGCAGTTTTCCGACCCACCTAACACTGCCTCAATAGCTTCAGCAAATATTCTTGCACCCTTTCTATTTAAGTGTATCCCATCCCTGTAGAAGCAGTGTTTCCTGTTAACAAGTATAGACCAGGCTGAAAAAAAATTCTACTCCTTGAGCCTTGCACAATCTTTCCAGGGCAGAATTGATCGACAAGGCTCTCATCATATACTCCTTCCTATCGTGTCTGGGCAGAATTGCAGACACTTTCAAATTCAACCCTAATTCATGGCTTTTTTTCAACAGTGACCTGTGCTTGTTAAGTAATTCTGCAAAGTTAAGTAAATCTCATCTAATTAAGTGGATTTATTGGATGATTGTTTACTAAATCAGCATGTTCGGGAAGCAACTAGAGGGAGCAATACTCTTGATTTGATTATCAGTAGTGATTCTTCATGCATTAAGAATCTGCAGATACAGGTACCATTACGTGACAGTGATTACAGTGTGCTGAAGTGGGATTTACTCAAGGAGGTAACTACCATCAGGGGTAAAGGGAATGGTTACTGCTTTCGTAAAGACGAAAGCAGTAACCATTCCCGATGGTCTGAGACAGTATTTAAATTCTAGACAGTGGGACCAACTGATGATGTTACCAACAGCAAACTCAAAATGGGAAGCATTCAAAGAACTTATCTCGGAAGCTACTAGGCTTTACATACCAACTAAGAAATATTGTTCAAGGTTCAGGCCTAAATGGATGTCAGATGAACTAATGAGACATATGGCAAAGAAGAAAAATGCATGGGATATATATAAATTAACATGTGGCACAGAAGCCTATGATAGATATAAGTCGATCTGTAACCAAGTTACAAAGGAGGTTAGGCAGGCGAAGGCAGATTGCGAGAAATCTTTGACAAGGGATGCATAGAAAAACAGCAAGGAGTTCTTTACTTATATAAACTCTAGAAGGAAGGGGATGAATCAGATTGGTCCACTTGATATCGACGGTTCAACTATTCATGATTCTGCTCAGGTAGCTAACAAACTAAATCAATATTTTGCATCTACATTCACACATGGAGTTATTCAGGAAGGGGGAATGCCATAGATGAAGTAAACACTGGCAGAGAGCTAGATGATCTTGCAATAATTTAGAGTAAAGTGGAGGAGAAATTGTTGAAGATAAACACAAGAAAGGCACCTGGGGTGGATGGGATCTATCCAATTATATTAAGGAGGCAGCAAAGGAAGTAAGCAAACCCTTAGCCATAATTATGAGAACTTCCTTGGACTCAGGGGAAGTACCCATAGACTGGATGTGCAAATGTGAGAACAATTCACAAAGGAGGATCAAAGGCTGACACAAGTAATTATAGACCTGTGAGTTTAACGTCTGTTCCAGGAAAATTAATGGAAGCACTGGTTAAAGAAGCACTGCAGGATCATCTTGACAAGAATTCAGTTATAGCTCAGACACAGCATGGTTTTGTTAAGGGAAGGTCTTGCCTGACCAATTTGATTGGATACTATGATGTAGTCACAAAAAAATTGGATGCAGGGATTAACTTTGATATTATATATTTGGATCTTAGAAAGGCTTTTGATACTGTTGCACATGGAAGACTGCTGTACAAATTGGAGCAGTGTGGCATTGGTGGCAAATTGTTGATATGGATAAAGGGATGGTTGAGTGGCAGAGGACAGAGAGTGGTAATTAATGGACACTGCTCATCGTGGACTAATGTTATTAGTGGAATCCCTCAGGGTTCAGTGTTGGGTCCATTGTTGTTTTCTGTATTTATAAATAATATTGATGATGGCATATCAAGCTTAATGTCCAAGTTTGCAGATGATACAAAGGTTGGCAGGGTTGTTAAGGACGCTACTGACGCTATGCTGCTGCAACAGGAGCTGGAAAGGTTGAGCAGATGGGCTGAGAGGTGGCAAATGAAGTTTAACATTGACTAATGTAAAGTACTACATATGGGAAACAGCAACCCCAGAGCAACGTATCAACTCTGTGGTACTACACCAACAGTGGTAGAGAATGAAAAGGACCTGGGGGAATTGTGCAGGCAGATATGAATTTCTCTGACAGTGCAGACGGGCTGCAAGAGTAGCTCATGGTGTCTTATCAATGATATACAGGAATTTTTCTATCAGGAATAGGGAGGTGATTATTGCCTTGTATAAGGCAATGGTCAGGCCGCACCTTGAGTACTATACAGGTTTGGAGGCCTAATTTCAAGAAGGATGTAGAGCTGCTGGAATGAGTACAGAGAAGGGCAACAAGGTTAGTGAACGGAACGAAGGGTTGCTCTTACGAAGAAAGAGCAACCCTTCGTTCTCAAGTTTTCTCAAACCAGAAGGTGGAATGTAGTGAGACCATCAGAAAAACTATGGATAGGATTTCCAATTAGTTCAAGAAAGTCATTAAGATACACGGGTAAACAAGTGGGAGAAAGAACCCTTGAGAACACCAGCACTTGAAGGTTAAAAAAAAAAAAAAAAAAAGTTGGCAATTCAGTGGAAGTTTGTTTAGAAGACCTTTAGCGCAAACATGATCAAACGCCTTGGAAATGCTAGCCAATTTCCAAGGAGGACAATTAGAATTTTACTGAATATTTCCACCAAATAACAGCATTAGTAGAGGCATATGATGCAAGAAAGCAAGCTTATGCAGCATCAGCCAAAAAAAAAAAATAAAGCCCTCTTATTTGTGACATAAGCATAGGTGTGACATAAGCATAGGGAAATCAAAATTGAGAGTAGGAGTGTGCTATAGGCCTAATGACTCTGATGAGTATAATAAGATATTGTACAGGGAAATAGAGTGGGCCAGTAAATCAGAGAGTCTTATAATGGGGGATTTTAATTTCCCAGATATTGACTGGAATTTGTGGGGTGGTCACTCGCACACTAGCAAGGCTTTTGTGGATTTATTGGATGATTGTTTTCTACATCAGCATGTTCGTGAGGCAACAAGAGGGAGCAATACTCTTGATCTGATTATCAGTAGTGATTCTTCATGCATTAAGAATCTGCAGATAAATGAACCACTAGGTGGCAGTGATCACAGTGTGTTGAAGTGGGATTTACTCAAGGAGGTAACTACCATCAGAGGTAAAGGGAAGGGTTTTTGTTTTTGTAAAGGCGACTATGATGGTCTGAGACAGTATTTAAATTCTATACAGTGGGACCAACTGATGATGTTACCAACAGCAAACTCAAAATGGGAAGCTTTTGATTTTTTTTTTTTTGATTTTGGTAGTTGTTGGCGCATCGGCTTCTGTGGCCATATTGCACCTCCCAAGGTTTTTGCTGTACTTTGATCCAAGCCCGAGGCGGGAATCGAACCCACGACCTTTGGGTTGCCAGGCAGGTACTTTACCCACTCGGCTAGCCCGGTCGGCTTAAATGGGAAGCATTCAAGGAACTAATCTTGGAGGCTACCAGGCTTTACATACCAACTAAGAAATATTGTTCAAGGTTTAGGCCTAAATGGTTGTCAGATGAATTAATGAGACATGTGGCAGAGAAGAAAAATGCATGGGATACATACAAATTAATGGGTGACATGGAAGCCTATGATAGATATAAGTTGGTCTGTAACCAAGTCACAAAGGAGATTAGGCAGGCAAAGGCAGACTACAAAAAATCCTTGGCAAAGGATGCAAAGAAAAACAGAAAAGAGTTCTTTACATATTTGAACTCGAGAAGGAAAGGGATGAATCAGATTGGTCCACTGGATATTGATGGTTCAACAGTTGAGGATCCTGCTCAGGTGGCTAACAATCTAAACGAGTATTTTGCATCTACATTCACGCATGAGGAGTTATTCAGGAAGGAGAATGATGTAGGTAAAATAAACATTGGCAGTGAGCTGGATGATTTTGTAATAACTGAGAGGAAAGTGGAGGAGAGATTGTTGAGGATAAACATAAAAAAGGCACCTGGGGTGGATGGGATCTATCCAGTTATATTAAAGGAGGCAGCAAAGGAAGTATGCAAACCCCTAGCCATAATTATGAGAGCTTCTTTGGACTCAGGGGAGGTACCCATAGACTGGAGATGTGCAAATGTAACCCCAATTCACAAAGGAGGATCAAAGGCTGACACAAGTAATTATAGACCTGTTAGTTTAACTTCTGTTCCAGGTAAATTAATGGAGGCACTGGTTAAAGAAGCACTGCAGGATCATCTAGACAAGAATTCAGTTATAGCCTCAGACACAGCATGGTTTTGTTAAGGGCAGGTCTTGCCTGACCAATTTGATTGGATACTATGATGTAGTCACAAAAGAACTGGATGCAGGGAATAACTTTGATATTATATATTTGGATCTTAGAAAGGCTTTTGATACTGTTGCACATGGAAGACTGCTGCACAAATTGGAGCAGTGTGGCATTGGAGGCAAATTGCTGCTATGGATAAGGGGATGGTTGAGTGGCAGAAGACAGAGAGTGGTAATCAATGGACACTGCTCAACGTGGACTAATGTTATTAGTGGAGTTCCTCAAGGTTCAGTGTTGGGTCCGTTGTTGTTTTCGGTGTTTATGAATGATATTGATGATGGGATATCAAGTTTAATGTCCAAGTTTGCAGATGATACAAAGGTTGGCAGGGTCGTTAAGGACACTACTGATGCTATGCTGCTGCAACAGGATCTGGAAAGGTTGAACAGATGGGCTGAGAGGTGGCAAATGAAGTTTAACATTGAAAAATGTAAAGTACTACATATGGGAAACAGTAACCCCAGAGCAACATATCAACTCTGCGGTACTACACTGACAGTGGTGGAGAATGAAAAGGACCTGGGGGTAATTGTGCATGCAGATATGAAGTTCTCTGAGCAGTGCAGACGAGCTGCAAGAATAGCTCATGGTGTCTTGTCAATGATATACAGGAATTTTTCTAGCAGGGATAAGGAGGTGATTATTCCCTTGTATAAGGCAATGGTTAGGCCACATCTTGAGTACTGTATACAGGTCTGGAGGCCTCATTTCAAGAAGGATGTAGAACTGCTGGAACGGGTACAGAGAAGGGCAACAAGATTAGTGAATGGAACAAAGGGTTGCTCTTACGAAGAAAGGCTTAAGTTTTGCAAATTACAGAGTCTGGAGACTAGGCACCGGCGAGGTGATCTGATAGAGGTGTATAAGGCTTTGAATGGTTTGAGCATGCTCAATGCCAATGGGATTCTTCATCTTGCTCAGAATAATCACCTCAGAGGGCATAAATTCAAATTGAGGAAGGACGGATGTCGGATAGATGTGCGGAAATTTGCCTTTGGCCAGCGGGTGGTTGGTTGGTGGAACAGACTTCCATCACTTGTTGTTGAAGTTGATAGCCTGAACAAATTTAAAGCTCAACTGGACAGGTATTTCGAACGAACAGAGGGGTGAAATGGGAGTGGGGTTTTTTTTTTTTTTTGGCTGATGCTGAATAAGCTTGCTTTCTTGCATCATATGCCTCTACTAATGCTAATGCTAATTTCACCCCTCCATTCGTTCCAAATGCCTGTCCAGCTGAGCCTTAAATTTATTTAGGCTATCAACTTCCACAACAAAAGATGGAAGTCTGTTCCACCAATCAATTACCTGCTAGGTAGATAAGCCAATCAACTATGACAGAAAATACACTGGCAATCACTGATCAGATGAAAGGTTTCAGATGGTTTAAGAGTTGGCAGTTGATGGATTTGTCCATTACTTGGAAAGAGCACAATAATAACTGGAAGGATGGAACAATTTGTCCCTCTTTTTAGAACTGGCTGGATATGAGCAAATTTCCATGCCAGTGGAATAAAAAAAAAATGTAAAGAGATGATACAAAATAAGAATAGGCTCAGGAGCACAGGTTTTGAGAACAAATGGAGAAATTCCACCATGATCTGGAGCTGTTTTGGCATCAAGATTTTCATAGGAGGCACTGAATGGAGTGTTTGATATGGTACGTGATTTACCAAGATTCTTGATAAAAAAGCTGGAAGAAATGTACAATGCTGATAAGTCAGCTTTATCTTTAGTTGAGGATGCAACAGAACCATCATGTGTTAGGAGAGGTGAGTATAGGACAGAAGTTGCAGCCAATGGATTTGGCAAGACCCCTAAGAAGTCTTGACTGACATGTGGACAAGAGGTAAGTTTCTACTCTTAGCATTCAAAATCGAATAACAATTATTTTACAATTTTTGCAAACTTTAGTATATATATAGAAAACAAAGCTAGAGATTTGAATACAAGCTAAATGATATGTTACATTCTTGTCTTGAACAGCTATTGCACACTTATTGGAAAACCAAAGTTTAGATAAAAGATAAGAATTTAGAGTGGAATGATGGATTTCATTCCTACAAAAATAATTTTGTAGGAATGAAATCCTACAAATGATTGTATTCCTCAGAATGAATACAATCTGAAATTTTAGGAATGGAATATTTCAAACAGTAATTCAACTACAGGAGGAATCAAAATATAAAGATCATCCCATTTTGCATTCTTGAAATGCAAAATAAATATTGGTCAACTACCTCAAAAAAAAAGAATAATAAATAAATAAAAATATATTGACTAAGCAAGAGAAGATCCACTCATTATGGCACAAGGCCATAAGGGCTCATATGGAGGCCTGAAGGAGTTCAGTATAACCTTGAAATGTAATCATGTATTAAATGTAGACTGACGTTATAAAACTTCAGTGAAAAACTTAAAACTCATATGGTAAAATAGTGCATTTATTTACTTTTAACTCATAATGGTGTATTTTATGCAAAGGTGTGCCTGCCGAAAGGAGTGAAATAATAATAATAATTGCCCTTGCTGAATATATCAAAGTGCTGGAAAGAATGAACCAATATTCACATTTCACAGCTTTTTTATGCACTGATAGTTTTCAATTATTTTATTCACCATATGCTGTAATCATTCTTCGTTTGATTTTATTATTGGACATAATGTCTTCTTTCACTCATAGTTGTGTGTTGGTGATTTGATGTGTTTTAGGGTTCCTTAGCTATCGATTCCAGATGCGTCAAATCATTGGGTGAGAGAATTCATTAGAGAAAGTTTTATGTTCATTTAAATTCAAGGGGTGTGTCATACTAAAGTGTTCTAAGCAAAACATTGAGGTAAATCTCTAAATTTTTTATAGATTAAAATATACAACATAGAATACATTGGGCTTTACAGCTGTTTTATTAAGCACTGATAGTGAAAGATTAAGTTTTAACATAAAAGTTTCTGGCCTACCATGAAAAGAATGACACAATCTGGAAAATAATCAACATTTATTCAATATGGTCACCTCAAGGGCTACATACGTGAGTAATGTTCCCTTATCTTTTCCAGACTTGTCACACAGAACCATCTTAGTCTTTTAATCACTCCTCAACTATACAAAAACTCATTTATCACTGTCACCCTTTAAAAAGTTTATTTGGTGCTGGAAATGGGTACATCTAAAGTATCTATAAATCCTAACTATACATCTAAAAATAACATGGGTGTGACATTTTATAACCTAAACCACTGATTGTCTTTATGGCTACCCTTGGACCTTGTAACTGAGCTACTGTCATATAGGAAGGGAATTACTTTCAAAAATGTCACAGCATTTGGCATTTAAATGCTCATGAAATTTCAGTAGCACGAAAGAATAACAATAAGCCCTAACAGATTCACAGCCAGTCTGAAATCAATGAATACCCTTTTATTCCAAAAAAACCTGTTTATCCTTTTTAGCTTGATGGTATCTTTATAAATTTTTTGTATTAAGATCTACATTAAGTAACTCTATGGACTACTATTTGGCCTTTGAACAAATCCAAATTTCATCTATGGTCACCAAGTGGCCAACAAGCCTTTGTCAAATGATTGTTTGCACAAGACACACTCTCCCTGTTGTGGTCTATATATATATATATATTTTTTTTTTTTTTTTTTTATGAAAACCCCAAACACGAAAGGTATCAAAACTATAGTACTTCAGTACTGTGCATGGGTTGAAGGAGAAGTATGGGGAGAGGGGGATGCCGGAAACTTTGCTCTAGAGACTAAACATGGGTTTCACCACTTCAAGCCTCCAATAAGCAAAGTGGTGGTATTTCACCGGTTGATGGAAGTCATCTACCACCTGCAAATTAAATCCTTTCATACCCATTTTGGCGAATTTTTTTTCATGCTAAATTCTTAGCATGGACATAGTAAACAATATGAGGGGCTATGTTCATGCTAAGAATTTAGCATGAAAAAAATTTCAGCAATATGGATATGAAAGGATTTAACATAACCTTTAATCCAATCTTTAATATAAAGATTTAAAAGACAGTTTCAAAACAACTTTCTTTACTCCACAGCTGTCTTCTTTTTCCGTAAAATTTTTGGGTTTGAATGCATGTAACTTTTTAAAACTTGGGGGGGGGGGGGGTTAAATTTAAATTATTACTCTATTGTTGGATTACAAGCATAATTTAATATTATGTTTATTTAATTTAAAATAACAAAATATATGGTATGCCAGCAAATTTTCAAATACCAACAATTTACATAGTGCTAGAGGAAGAAAAATTACTATTAATCCTTTCGTGAGTGCATTGGTGTAAACAATTTCTAACCTAAACCATGGATTGTCTTCATGGTTACCCTTGGGCCTTGTAACTGGGACTACTGTCATATAGGAAAGAAACTGCTCTCAAGAGGGTCACACAGCATTTGGCATTAAACATTGTTTTCGGTGTAACATTTAAAAATTGTTTTTGGCATAAACTGTACACAAAAAATAATTTTATTTTTTTTAAATTTATTTATGTCTGTTAGAAATTTTGTATTCCTCTAGTATGGTATTCACTTTTGATCTACGTCAATTTTTATTTCGAAAAGTATAGACACAAAAACATTCCCTACATTCATGCAAAAAATGCACCCCATACCCTGTTACCATATGAATATTCCACATAGCTTTGGTTATGTCCTTGATTTCACTTTTTTTTTTTTTCGATAACAACATTGATGTTACTAAAGGTATTATATGTTCGTATTATCCAACACAGTATCAGAATTAAGTATACTTTTACAGTGCTCATTTTTAACTATTTTTTTGCCTTTTTTTTAAAAAATGATTGATGAATAAAATACACCAATACACTTGTGGATTTTTTTTGGTACACTTACTATATCTACACTATAAAAAAATAACTAATGAAATAACTAATAACTAAAAAATAAATAAAGTTCAACTGGAAATACAATAAAATACCATAGATTTAAAAAAATTTAAACACGTTTGTTTATGGGCAATATGACAACAGCTAAAATGGCTACATACACACACAGACCATTTGCTATAATAGGTATTTACAGGAGTTGTGCTCTTAATTTTTTTTTACCTGCCAGACAAGATGAAATTTTTAGATTAAATATTTGTAAAAAAAAAATCCATCATAACTGTTTTACTTAGTTAATGTTAAAAAAGATGAATGGAGTAAAACCTGAAATCATTTCCAATCTCAAAGCACTCCTAGTTGATAACTGATAATGAACTAGAAAATAAACTGATTAGGAAAGATAAGTAATATAATCATCTTGCATTCTGCAATACACACAAAAAAAAAAAAAAAAAATGTAAACAATTATCACTCTTGTAATTGATCATTCTTATTATAACAACCAAACACATTTACACAGTTACCTATCAGTCAGTGCAATATCAGGCTTCCTATTGCTTCATCAGAATCTATCTCTAAATGGAATGACACATTCTAATTTTATTTTTATTCTGCTCCACCTATCATCTGATTAAACTGTGATGCCAAAGACAGAAAATGCAGAAATTCAGTAATCAATTTAATTAGAAAACTGCCAATATTTTAGTTAGTTTTCATATAGTCATTCTATAATTCTGTCTATATAATACACAGCAATACTTGCAGTTGAGACAAAGGTTGGCAGGGTTGTTCTGAAAGTAATGACAGCATGCTACTGCAACAGGATCTAGAAAAGTTAGGCAGATAGGCTGAGAAGTGACAACTGAAGTTTAACTATTGACAAATGCTAAAGTACTGCATATGGGTATCAGCAATCTCAGAGAAACGTACCAACTGTGTGGTACTACACTTGGGGTAGTGGAGAATGAAAAAGACCTGGAGGTAATTGTGCACTCAGATGATGAAGTTATCTGAGCAGTGCAGACAGGCTGCCAGAGCAGGCCACGGGGCATTGTCAATGATATACAGGAATTTTGCTGGCAGAGATAAGGCAATGGTCAGGCCACACCTTGAGGCCTCATTTTAGGAAGGATGTAGGGTTGCTAGAATGAATACAGAGAAGGGCAGCAAGGCTGGTGAGGGGAACAAAGGGGTGCTCTTACCAAGAAAGAGCTTAAGTTCCAAAAATTGCAGCATCTGGAGATTAGGCACCTGCGAGGTGATCCGATTGAGGTGTATAAGGCCTTGAGTGGTTTGAGCAGGCTCAATGCTGATGAGATTCCTCTTGCCCAGATTATGAACCTGAGGGGGCATAAATTCAAATTGAGGAAAGACACTTGTAGAATAGATGTACGGAAACTTGCCTTTGGCAAGCAGATAGTTGATTGCTGGAACAAACTTCTATCTGTCGTAGTTGATAGATTAAATAAATTCAAACTGGACAAACTTTTGGATGGGTGAAATGGGAAGTGGTTTTTTTTTTTTTTTTTGGCTGATGCTGTATAAGCTTGCTTTCTTGCATCATATGCCTCTGCTGATGCTAAATTTTCTGCAGCCCACCATACAAAATGATGCACTAGTCCCAATCCAAAATATTCCTTGATTTTTTATTTTCTTAAATTGGTTTCTTGTTTTCCAAATGGTCTAGGCCAGGGCAGCAAACCCATGACACATATGCCTAAAGTGATATGCCCAAAAATTTTCTTTACATGCAGCATACGCTGCTATCCAAAATGTTTTTACTTAACAGTTAAGTTAAAGAAATTTGAGTTAGCAGTGCATGGAGAAGGAAAAAAAAAATTTTTAACAAATCTATTAGCAATTTCGTGGCCCTGGCCAATGCCATTTCAGAACTTTTCTGCAACCTACCGTATGAACTGTTGCACTAGTCCCAATGCACTGCTAACATTTGAACCATTTTAAATTGTAAATATCAGTCATTTATTTTATACTGGTCTTTTGAACATTAAAAATATTCCTTGGGTTTATTTTTTTCATTTGGTTTTTGATTTTCCAAATGGCTTATACCATTTCAATACTGAAATGATCTAACCTTATATCCACACAACCATTAATGTATAATATTAGTTATTTTGTGCAGTACAATCAAGAAAAGATGCAAAGCAGCTTTTTGTTTTATATAATGTGGCATTTGTGACTTTGGTGTTAATAAATATATAACATGGAAGTTTTCTTTTCTTTTTTTTTTTTTTTTTTGTTACTTCTGTGCTTCTATTAACCCAGCCTTTGCTAGATTACTTCACTTTGCCAGGCTGTTGCTCAGCCTTTGCTAGGCTGAGTAACAGAAATCACTAGCTAAGAGAGAAAGGAAAATTCTTTAAAAAAGGTACAATATACTACATGGTGGCATGTTTTTGTGTGAAAAGATTACTAATTTTGAAACTGTTGACTTTCTTTTTGAGATTTCTGCAACCAAATCTCACTTTAAACTCATGTCAGGCTGAAAAAAACTTTTTCACATAAAAACATACTGCTCAGTAATGTACTCCACTTTGATTGGAGAATTTCCTGTTTCACATCTAAAATAACTTGCATGTGAAAAAATTCCTATGTTTATGTGTTTAATGGTACCACACTTACCACTGCCAGACCAATACATCAAAAAATATAGCCATTCGAAGCTCCTACTGCTACACAATCTTTTGAAAATGATGTATATTTCCTCTGCTTGTGATATATCATCTTCGCAAGAAGGACTTAAAGTTTAAATCTCATAAAATGCCATGTGCATGGTAGCATGTTTACCCCATCTGCTATCTCTTTTCCTTGATTTCTTCAGAACCCTTCAACTGCCCATACCTTTGAAGTTTATTATTCATCACTTTTTTTAACCTAATAATTTCTTTATTACCAAGAATTATACAATTTTTCAGTCTTAGTTAAAAGGTGTACATTATATTTATCTTAGTACTTAATGGCATATGAAAGTTACAGAGTGATAAAAAGTATTTGAAACTTATAACAGCAAGCTGATCTCTTAACAGTCAGCAGTATCATAGAAAAGGTTAGCCTGGCAAAGGCTGAGTAACAGAAATTGCTGGGTAAGAGAGAAAAGAATAGGGACAAAGAGTATTAAAATTAATAGTATCAAATGATGCAAGAAAGTAAAATACCCACATCATTCCCTCCAACAGTTTTTTCTGGTTCTCCCTTGAATTTATTCAAAGTATGCCCACTTCCACAATAGCAAATGGAAATTTGTTCCAACAATCAACCACTGGCTGAAAAAAATACACATGAGATATACACACAAAAACCCCACTGGGTTTTTCTCATGTGAATATAATGAAGGAGGAAACAAACCAGATTGGACCTTTGCATAATGGGTGCTGAGAATTCTTAGATAACCCCTGAATTGTATAGGTACTTTGAACTGATGAATTGTACAGTTACTTTGCATCAATTTTCACAGAAGAATGACTTGGTAATATTAAAATTATAGCAGATTGTTTATTAGTAAAACTTTCAAGCATAAAGGCAGTAAGGTCCTGGAGTTGATGGCATGTATCCAGTAATTTTAAGGAAGCTGGAAGAAGAGAATGTATAGGGAATAAATAACAGTGGTACTAAGAGTGAAGTGGGTAACTGCAGATGAGTTAGTCTGACTTCAGTTACAGGGAAGGCCATGGAGGCAATACAGAGACATGTAGTTAGAAATGGAATTTGGAAGGATACAACTTTGTTAAAAATGGAAATTGTGTTCATCTAAGATGATTAACTATTCTGACAGAGTCCCTCATGAGATTACACCTTTGTATCATGGGTAAGATTCTAAGATAAACTGCAGGGTGGCTGCAGTGAGTTTCAATAAATAGTTACACTTCAGATTGGGCTAACATTAGAATTTGGTTTTCCCAAGAATCGCTTCTTTTGTTGATGTCATTTTCTTAATGACATCAAGGAACGGTTAGAGAGCATAATGTCAAAATTTGCAGATGATGTAAAGATTTGGAGAGTGGTTAATGATCAAAACCAAGAACTGCTCCTTCAGAATGACTTGGAGAGGATTCAAGGGTGGCCAAAAACGGCAACTATGAGGCAAAATGGGAGGGGGAGAAGAAAAGTCTACCTTTTCAGGAATAGCAATCCCAAAATAACTTAAAAGCTTGGTAGGTGTCGAATTAAAACAATCAATGAGGATTAGGATTGAGAGTTATGAAAGGGCCAGGTATGAAGTTCTCTGAGCAATAAAGACAGGTGGCAAGAAAGACACATGGTGTCCTATCAGTGATTTATTGAACATTTTCTTGTAGCAATAAGGTCATAATCCCACCATATAAAGCAATTGTGCAAGAACAATTGGAATACTTTGTACAAATATGGAGACAACACCTAAAAAAAGCTGCATTATCAAGTGATACAGAAATTATATCTACCATAGGCTCTTAAGGTAGATATAAATTAGTCTGTATTGAAGTCACAAAGGAGGTTAGGCAAGCCAAAGCAGATTATGATAAGTCTCTCGCAAAGAAAAACAACAAAGACTTGTGCTTATATTAACAGTACAAGGAAGGGACTGAATCACATTGGGTCACTTGAGGTCTATGCATTAACTGTTGATGCTCAGGTTGCACACAAATTAAAGGTATTTTGCATCTGCATTCAGACATGAGGAATTGTTTGTGGAAAGAGATGCCAGAGGGTTATTAAACTAACTGGGAGCTAAATGACTTTGTGATAATTGAAAAGAAAGTGGAGGAGAAACTGTTGAAGATGGACATAAAAGAGGCACCTGGGGCAGATGAAATCTATTCAACTATACTATAGCAGGCTGTAGAGGAGGCAAGCATGCCTCCTTTGATTATCACTAGAAAGGAGGCAAGCATGCTTCCTTTGCAGGGATAATCAAATGAGACATAATCATGAGAGCACCCTTGGATTCAGGTGGAGGTCACTATGGACTGGAGGTGTGCAAATGTATCCCCAATTCATAAATGGGGATCAAAACACTACATGAGTAATTACAGACCTATTAGCTTAGAGGTCTGTTCCATGGAAAATAATGGAATCACTGTTAAAGTAGTAATGCAGAAGCATATGGACAGACATGCAATTATACTTCAAACACAGCATGGATTTGTTAAGGGGCAGCCTATCTAGATAATCTGATAGACTACTCAGATGCGTTGACCAAGGAACTGGATGCAAAAAATAATTTTGACATCATATATTTGAATTTCTGGAAGGCTTTTGATACCATTGCACATAAAAGACTGCTATACAACCTGCAGCAAAGTGCCATTAAGGGCAAGTAGAATAAGACAGACTGGTTATCAATGGGGAATGCTCTTTGTGGACTAATTTTATTAGTAGAGTTCCCCAGGGTTCAGTACTGGACCCATTGTTGTTTTTGATATTTATCAATGATCTTGATGGAGGTATATCAGGCTTAATAACGAAGTTTTCAGATGATATAAAGCTTGGCAGGGTGGTTAACGATAGACATCAGGGTGAGCAGTAGCTCACCCTGATGTCTATCGTCTATCTAGGGAAATTGGGTTGTTCGACTGAGAAATGTCAGTTTAACATTGATAAATGCAAGGTATACTGCATATGGGAAGCAGAAACCCCCAGAATAACTTATTAACCATGTGGTACTACACTCAGGGTACTGGATAATGAAAAAGATGTGGAGGTAATTGTGCAGTCAGACATGAAATGATCTGAGCAGTGCAGACATGCAGCATGCCAGTACATGAGGTTTTGTCAATGATAAATGGACACTTTTCTAGCAAGGATAAGGAAGTAGTAATCACTTTGTATAAGTATTAGATGACTCTCATCAACCGGTGCAATACTACCACTTTGCTTATTGGAGGCTTGAAGCAGTGGAACCCATGTTTAGTCTCCAGAGCTAATTCCGGTCAACCCTCCCCCATCTCTTCCATCATGCAGTATGATTGACATGTTTTGAGGTTATGATGAACACCATGGCGAGATCCAAACTTCCTTACAGGGATATGGACTTGCATTTGAGGGTACAGCTCTAAAATGGTGTTCGCAGGGCGGAAGCTAGTTAGTAGACCGGACTGCACCCATTGGTTAACTCTCTAGGGGGTTTTCCGGATAACCTAGTGTACAATCTTGCTACCTCTACTCTGCTAGATAATGATTGGAGCCAGTCCGAGTAGTATGTATGCGGCGGCGGGGGGGGGGGGGGGGGCAAACCATTTACGATTTGCAGATGACATTGTGGTCATAAGCCATGATCCCAAAGAATTAGAGGAAAATCTTAATCAGTTTTGCACAGTTAGTAAGGATTTTGGACTAAAGATGAATATGGCTAAAACAAAAGTAATGATGAACAAGTATGCCACAGAAAGAGAAATAATGATTGAAGGAGCAGTAATTGAAAAGGTGGAGTCATATACTGTACTTATCTGGGACAAGTTATTAGCTCTAATAATGATAAATGGCTGGAAGTCAAGAGAAGAATAAATTTTGAATGGATAGCATTCAGGAAATATAGTCACATACTGAAGAGCAATATCCCGGTTTGTCTGAAACGTAAAATAATGAACCAATGTATACTCCCCACCATGACTCATGGAAGTGAAACTTGGGCACCAAAAGAATGGAAGAGAAGCTGAGAACTACACAGCAAAGAATGGAATGAATTATATTGGGAATCAGACTGTTAGATAAGAAGAGAAACACATGGATTAGGCAGCAAACTCAAGTAAAGGACATTCTTATCAAAACTAAAGAACTAAAATGGTCTTGGGCAGGACACATAGCTCGAGACATGATGACAGATGGACTAAGAAAATAACAGAATGGTATCCAACAGGAGCTAGAAGAAAACCTGGAAGACAAAGGTGGAGATGGATAGATGAAATTCATGAGTGGGTAGTAAATGGATGGCCAGTGCTCAAAACAAAAGGAACTGGAAAGTTGCTGGAGAGGCCTTCATCCTGCAGTGGATTGAAAATGGCTGATGATGATGATGATGATATGCAGTACTTTGCATTTGTCACTGTAAAACTTCAGTTACCACTACTCAGCCCATTTGCCAAACTTATCTAGATCCAGTTGGAGTAGCATACTGTCTTTAATGTCATTAACAACTCTGTCAACCTATGTATCATCTGCAAACTTGGACAGTATGCATAATATACCTTCATCAATATTATTAATGAATACACAAAACAACAATGAGCCCACCGAACCCTGGGAAATTTTACTGATAACATTTGTCCACAAAGAGAAGTATCCATTGATTACCACTCTGTCATCTCCCGCTCAACCATTCCTTTATCCATTGTAGCAACTACCCTTAATGCCATACTGCTCTATTTAGTACAGCAGTCCTCCATATGCAACAGTATCAAAAGCTTTCCTGAAATCCAAGTGTATGATATCAAAATTATTTTTTGCATCCAGTTCCTTTGTGACCACATCACAGTGTCCAATCAAATTGGTCGGACAAGACCTCCTTTTAACAAACCAATGCTGTGTCTTAACTATTACTGCAGTCTTGTCTAGATGATCCTGCAATGCTTCTTTAACCAGTGATTCCATTATTTTCTCCACAACAGAAGTTAAACTAACAGGTCTATAGTTAATTGTGTCACCTTTTGAACCCCTTTGTGAATTGGGGATACATTTGCACATCTCCAGTCCACGGGGACTTCTCCTGAATCTAAGGATGCTGTCATAATTATGGCTAAGGGTTTACTTACTTCCCTCGCTGCCACCTTCAATATAACTGGATAGATTCCATCTGCCCCAAGTGCCTTTTTTATGTTTAACTTCAATTTCTGCTCCACATTGCTCTCCGTTATTACAAAATCATTTAGCTTCCTGTTAGTTTAGTAAACATCTGTCCTCCCCTTCCTTACAAAATTCCTTATGTGTGAATGTAGATGCAAAAAAATCATTCAGTTTGTCAGCTATCTGAGCAGGATCATGAACAGTCGAACCGCCAACATCAAATGGACCAATCTGATTCATCCCCTTCCTTCTAGAGTTTCCATAAGTAAAGAAGTCTTTGTTGTTTTTCTTTGCATCCCTTGCCAAGGATTTCTCATAATCAACCTTCGCTTGCCTAACCTCCTTTGACTTGATTACAGACTAGCTTATATCTTCTATAGGCTTCTGTGTCATGTGCTAATTTATATGTATCCCATGCATTTTTCTTCTCTGCCACGAGCTCATTAGTTCATCTGACATCCATTTACACCTAAATCTTGAATAGTATTTCTTGGTATGAAAAGCCTAGTAGCTTCTAAGGTTAATTCCCTGAAGGCCTCCCATTTAGAATTCACTGTTTTTAACATCATCAATTGATCCCACTATATAGAATTCAAAAACTACCTGAGACCACCGTATTAGTGAAGAATATTAGTAGTGGCAAATGATGCAAGAAAGGAAGCTTATAGAGCATCAGCAAAAAAAAAAAAATATATATATATATATATATATATCCACCTCACCTGCACATCCCCTCCAAGAATTTGTCTCGTTTTTCTTTAAATTTATTCAAACAACCCACTTCCACAACAACAGATGGAAGTTTGTTCCAACAATCTGCTACATGCTGGCTTGAATACAGGTGTCCCTGCAATCAGCAAATTGGAGGTAACATTCTTCTGTGGACCAAAAATAATGAAAAATGTTTTATAAACATGAATCTGGAATGCTTTGTTAACAAACTAGAGCTATTCTAAAAATTTCTCGGCAACAGTATGATAGAATTTTTTCAAAAATATTTTATGTTTTAAGGAAATTGGAATGGAGAATAAATATGCAAATGATTGTTTTATCACTACTCCACCCATTAATGCATACACATTGTTCCATACATTTCATGCTGCTAATTTGAGAGATCAGTATCAGTACTGTGTGCCTTTCTATAGTAGTTTGTGGTCAGAGATGTATACAAGCTCACCACTGTGTGATAAAGCACTTACAGAAAATTTTTAACGGCACTGAATCGAAGGTTTTGAATTGTTTGTTGTTGTTATTTGGTTTTTAGGAGCATTAGCAACTAAGGCCATATTGCTCCGTTGATATGTGGTGGTCATTCCCTGACCTTTCCGCATCCTCCGTTTTTGGTGAGCACGGGCTCAAACCCGGGTCTAATCAAGAAGCATGTGCTATGCACTGCTGCTCCTGCCCATCTGGCTACAGAGGTGCCATTTTGAACTGTTAAGTAGTTTATTGAATTTTGTGACCCACATTTATATAACTTTTTTTTCATTGGTTTATTCCATTGAGCACTTCATCTGATTTACTGTAACGATTTCAGGGACACCATGTATATTTTTCTCATCTTTATGTGCCTAGTCTGTTGAAAGTTGTTGCAGTCTTCAATCGCATCCAAGTTTGGGAAGATATCATTATATACAGTTACTGAGTTCAACTTTTTTTTCTTTTTTTTTTTTTTTATGAAAACCCCAAACACGAGAGGTACCTATAGTATTTAGTACCATGCTTGGGTTGGAGGTTGAGAAGACGAAAGAAGATATTTGTGGACATTAGACTCGAACTTCTGTAGACTTATTTTCAGGAAATACGTACAAAGGAAGGTTATTCCAGAAACCGGCAGTTCAATGAATAAATGAGGAAGATGAAAAGTTGGTTCTGTGAGTTTGAAGTTGGACAGTAAACGGATGTTGGCTGGTGGTGGCACATGTTCGGACTGTTTTGAAAGAGAGCAGGAATTATAGAAGCCAATTCAGAAGAACAGTGCCCATGGAAGTATCTGTAGAAAAGGCATGCAGCAGAAATAGTAAGTCTATCAGACAGCAAGTGGAGAGACTGTTAAAGAGAAGTCATAAATTAACCTAATTGCCCTCTTCTGAATGGAATCTAGAAACTGAGGGAGGCACCGCCCCAGATGTGGGAACAATATTCCATGGTAGGGTGGATTTGCGATTTGTACAGAATGAACAGCTGTTTGGGAGAAAAGTAATGGTGAGAGCGAAAGAGAAAACCAAGTTTTTTAGATGCAGAGGAAGCAATATTTGTAATGTGCTTGTGCCAAGAGAGATTAGATGTCAGGGTAATCCTCAAAAGAGATATATCATTTTACCTAGAAATTGGAGTGTCACTAAAGAAAACCATAGGAGCAGAAGAATCCTTTTTGCAAGATATAAGACAAACAGATAAATGGCTGTTTAAACAGATAAACTTCGATTAACCGGTGGCCCAAATAACCGGTATCCACTGTATTAAAGAAATGAAACCATTGGCAAAACTTTATCCACTAGAGAAGTTAAATTTAAGCTACCAAACAAAAGTTAAAAGTTTCTACCAAAATATCGATAACACTATCTGAATATTAAGCTGTAACTTTCCAAATATTTTACAAAATTTAAATTTACAAAACATTAAAGAATTTAAATCAAGGAAGTATTACAAAAATTAAACTGTTGACAAAACTTTTAACACTTAAAAAAAAGGAGGTTAAATTTAAGCTACCAAAATAAATTAAGCTTATAGCCCAAACCACTTAAGGTGATGTTTCAGGCATCTTACTGATACTCATCATCAGACCATACTGCTGTCCAGACAGCTACAAAAAGAAAGTTATAAAGTTCCCACAAAAGTTTGTCCAGTTCTTCCTTGAAATTATTCAAATTACCCACTTCCACACAATTGATGGAAGTTTGTTCCAACAATCAAACACTCACTAGTTGAAGGCAAAATTCCACACATTATTTTGAATGAGAAAGAGGAAGAATGATTGCTCGAACAAGCTTCTTTCTGTCATTGTGGAGGTTGGCTTGGGTGAATTTAGACAGAAACTGGACAGGTTTTTGGAGTGGATGGAGAAGAGAACGGGAAGTGTTTTTTTTTTTTTTTTTTTGCTGATGTTGATCTTGCATCATATGCCACTACTAATGACATTAATGCTAATGTCATTAGCACTGAGCTTGCTTAATCATTCAAAGCCTTAAACACTTCAATGAGATCACTTTACATGTGCCTAGTCTCCAGACACTGCAATTTGAAGAACTGAAGCCTTTCGCGGTAAAACTTTGGTAAGACCACTCTTGTTTCCCTGACCAATCTTGCTGCTCTTCTCAGCACTCGTTCCAGCAAATCTACACTTGTCCCAAAATGAGGCCTCCAGACATGTATGTAATACTCAAGATGCAGCCTAACCATTGCCTTGTACAATGGGATAATCACCTCCTTATCCCTGCTAGCAAAGTTCCTGTATATCAATGACAATGAAGTGTTTTAGCAGCACATCTGCACTACTCAAAAAACTTCATATTTGACTGCAAAATTATCCCACGGTCTTATTTCATTTCCAACAAGCCTGATTGTTGGAAATGAAAAAAATGTCTAAACTTAGACATTAAGCATGATATACCTTCAACAATATCATTAATAAATATAGGAAACAACAAAAATCAGCTCAGCACTAAACTCTAGGAGACTCCACGTGAAGAGAAGTGTTCATTAATAATCACTGCCTTCTTCCATTCAAATATTCCTTCATTCACATCTGTAACTTGTTTTGAATGCTGCACTGCTCCAATTTGTACAAGTATTTTATGTGCAACATTATGAAATCCAAGTAAATGATAAAAAAAATTACTTTTTGCATCATAGTATCCAATTAAATTGGTAAGACAAGACTGCCTCTTAACAAATCACAATCATCCAGTTTGCATCCAGTTCTGTTGTGACAACAGAACTGGATGCAAAGAATATTTGATATTGTATTTGACATTGTACTTTTATTTCTGCAACCTTTGATACTTTGTACCACACGTACAATTGCTGTAAAAATTGGAGAAATATGAGCATTATTGGAGCCATGTGGACATTAAGAGGTAAGTTGCTGCTATGGATAAAGGGATGACTGAATGATAAGAGACTGTGGCGATAAATGGCCACTCATGAGCTAATGTGATGAGTGCAGTTCCACAGAGGTCCTTAACGAGTGGAGCACCACAGGGGTCATTAAATAGAAACATCTACATTAGTATATTAACATTTATTAATGATACTGATTTAGATGTTTCAAGTTTAATATACAAAGATGTTTCAAGTTCACAGATGATACAAAGGTGGCACAGTGGTAAATGGTAGTAATCAGAGGAAGCTACTTTGAGAGTACAGTAAAACTTCTCCTAACAGACACCTCTCTTTGACGGACATCTCTCTACAACGGACATTTTCAAACTCCCCAACTCGCCTCTATTGGATTTAACGTGTTTTCAGCTTCTGTCTAGCGGACATTCTCTGTAACGGATGTGGACAGGCAATCTGCACTGTTTCGTTTAGATTAGCACTTAATTTGATCTCCCCATAATGGACAACGGGCGAGCTCACGGCCCTTTTTCTAGGAATGTTTCTTCCACGTATTGCCTCAATCGTGTGTTTATTTTCTATTTACGATTCTCTGAATTTTATCATGGTTTACATCGCGGTTCTAAACCCTTTTTCAAGAATTTTAAGGCACGTGTAAAACTTCTGATGAATTCGCTGTGCACGGGGGGGGGGGAGAATTTGGTCAGCCTTTTGTCTTTTGAGTTTCAGTTTTCAGTTTTGTTCAGTGTCGTGTGAAGTGCACAATGTCTTCTCATAAACATTTAATTTTAAAAGATAAAGTCGAACTCATTAATGCGTACGATCGGCAAAAAAATAGTGTTCGCAATCTCACTGCAAAATTCAAAATCGGGAAGACGCAGGTAAGCAACATCCTAAAGACAAAAAATGAACTGCTCAAACAATTTTGGCAACACGTAAATGATCAGGTTCAAAAATTATTCCCAAAAACTGTTGGACTTCAAATTGACAATGTTACGTATGAGTGGTTTTGTTGCGCATGTGCTAAAAAAATTCCCATTAATGGGCCTATTATTAGGGAAAAGCTTTGGAGGTTGCGAAATCTATGGGAATAAATGAGTTCAAAGCTTCTGTGGGATGGCTAGACAAGTTCAAAACTCGGCATAAAATTTCTTGGAAAACCGTACGTGGTGAAAGTGGATCCGTTGATACTGGGGTAGTAACAGAGTGGACCGTCAAATTGGAAGATTTATGTCGTGATTTTGAAGCTAAGGATATTTACAACTGTGACGAAACAGGGTTGTTTTTTAAAGCTCTTCCTGAAAAAACAATGAGTCTAAAAAACGAAAAGTGCCAGGGCGGAAAAATTCCTAAGGAACGCTTGACTGTACTAATGTGTACAAATATGCTGGGAGACTTTGAACAACCTCTTGTTATAGGAAAACCACAAACTCCTCGTTGTTTCAAGGGCATAAAGTTGAATCTTTTGGATGTTGACTGGAAGTCTAATAAAAAAGCGTGGATGACACGAGATATCATGAGCGAATGGATAAGTCACTTTAACCAAAACATGATTCGTCAAAACAGAAAAATTATTCTTTTCGTGGATAATGCTGGATTTCACCCGCACATTGAATTGTCCAACATTCAAATCATTTTTCTGCCACCAAACACAACTGCAGAGTGTCAGCCCTTGGATCAAGGGATGATAAAAAATTTTAAACTTCACTACAGAAAACGTGTTTTAAGACATCTCATTGCAAACATGAACGATGTAACATGTGCGAGTGACCTTGCAAAGAAAATCAGCATCCTAGATGCGATTCAATGGATTTCCTCTTCAGTAAACGCAATTAGAAAACAAACTGTCGTGAACTGTTTTGTAAAGTCTGGCTTCTCAAACGCAAAAATTGAAGTTGTGAACAGCAATGTGGAGCACCAAGAAGAACAAGGACTTCAACATGTATTGATAATGTACAATACTTCCGCTACAAGTGATCCTGGCTACAAAGATATAGACCCAAACCTCGCTACAGAAGATGGTGCTCTTGATATCAACGACATTATCATCGATATTTTTCAAGAAGTTCCTCTCAAGGATGAAGAAATGGAAGGAGGTCATTCTGTCGAAGTACATATTAACAACGAACCACCGATGAATATAGAAGAAACGGTCATACAAATCAATCACTTAAAAATGTTTTTCGCCGCTGAAGAAGATACTGAAGGACTTTTGATGGTTTCTTCACTCCAAACAAATGTTGAAAACAAAATTATCAGCTGGAAGAAAGTGCAGAAGAAAATAAGTGATTACTGTATGTATTTTTCTTAAGATAAAGTCATAATATGCATAGCACAATTGTATGTATATTATTTGGGCTTGGCACACCCAGGGTCCTGAGCTGGATATCATCATTCTTCTCTTTCTTGGTGATTCCCTTCTACTTCTCTCTCTCAGGATAACTCAGATTTTTTTTTTGATTTTTTTTTTTTTTGCTGGTGCAGCATAAGCCGCAGGCTTCCTTGCACCATATAGCTAATAATAATAATAATAATTTACAAAAATATTGTGCAAAATCTGTATATAATTTAATTTAATTTTACATTAAACGTTTAACGATTTTTCTTTACCTCTTGTGTATGTAATTGTATATTATTTACAAAAATAATGTTCAAAATCTGTATATGTTTTAATTTAATTTTACATTAAACGTATAACGATTTTTCTTTCTTTCTCTCCCTCAGACTTCTTCTTAGCGGACACCTCTCTCTAACGGACACATTCTCGTTCCTCATGGCTGTCCGTTAAAGGGAAGTTTCACTGTATATAGATAAACTAAGCAGATGGGTTGGAAAATGGCAAAGGAGGTTAAACAGTAATAATTTTTTTTATTTTAATTAATTATTATTTTGGTGGCAGAAAACTCAAGGTAGTTGACAAAGAAAAAGACCTACATATGATTATGGAGACTGATATGACCAGAGCAAATAGGCTGCTAAAGCAGCTTATGGGATTCTGTCAATGATATATACAGAAACTTTGCCAGTAGGTACAAAGAGGTGATCATCCTGTTGTATATGGCAATAGTTTGGCTATATCTGAAATACTGCATAGAGATTTGGAAACCTAATTTCAGGAAGAACATAGAACTGTTGGACAGGGTGCAGAGAAGAGCAATGAGATTAGTTGGAGGGACAAAAGGATATTCTTACTAGAGGAGATTAGAGTTAATTGAACTGGTGGTAACCACTATAGTGTATAAGGCTTTCAAAGGGTTAAATAAACTAAATTCTTCACTTCAAACTAAAGGCAACTTGAGCCTTTTTTAGTTGAAATACACATTGGGGCATAAATTCAAATTGGAAAAAATGGTTACAGAATAAGTGACAGAATCTCAGTTATCGGTTGATTCAACTACTGCTCATCTCAGATGCCCAAATTATTCGTTCTATGATTCCTTTCGCCCTAAAGGTGGTACTTGTGCATATGTCTGTTCTGATATTCCCTGTCAGAGACTTGGCAATTTGGAATCTCCTCTCTTCGATCTTCTCTGGCTTAAAATATCTCTACCTCATTGTGTCAAATTCATCTGTTGTCTCTACCGTTCTCCCAACTCCACTAATCACTTGGAGCCCTTTGACTTCCTCTCTTTGCAACTCGACTTTCTCCAGTCAAACTTTCCTAACAGTGAGGTAATTTTCCTTGGTGATTTTAACATTCACAACTCCAGTTGGCTTCCATTTTCTAGTCACAACGACCCAGCTGGTCAAGATGCTGAGGCTTTTGCAATTACTAATGACCTTGCAGAGATTGTTCATTTACCAACAAGAATAAGGCCGCCGTAGCCTAGTTGTCAGGCGCGCGGGTGCACGTGCCTTGAGTGACCGGGGTTCAAGCCCGTGACTGCTGAATACGGTACTGTTTCTTGTATTCTGTCTATCTTGTGAACTCCTCTGACCGTTTGGTCGTCCCAGAGTATAAACAGAAAATTTAATTTAATTTAAATACCGAACAATCCTAATCATACTGCCAACACGCTTGATCTTTTTCTCACAAACAACCCTTCTCAGTACACAGTCGAAGTGAAAGGTCCTTTAGGCACTTCAGATCACAATTTGGTGATTGTCTCTTCTCCAATGGAGCCTTTATCTCATGGCTATTCCCAACCTCGTGTTGTTTGGCATTACAAGAATGCAAAATGGGATGACCTGCAAGACTTCTTTTCTTCTTTTCCTTGGTCGGATTACTGTTTCAAAACTTCTGATGTCAACGTTTGCTCAGATTGTGTCAGTGAAATTATTCTTGCAGGAATGGAATCCTTTATCCCACACTCCACGTTAAAATCTCGTCCTTTATCTAAACCTTGGTTGTTTGTTGTTTATTTGGTTTTTAGGAGCATTAGCAACTAAGGCCATATTGCTGCAGGATATGCGGTGGTCATTCCCTGAACTTTCCGCATCCTCCGTATTTGGTGGTGACGGGCTCGAACCCCGGTCTAATCAAGAAGCGTGTGCTATGCACTGCTGCTCCTTCCCACCTGGCTACGGAGGCGCCTCTAAGCCTTGGTTTTCCAATAAATGTGCTAAGGCTGTTCAAGAGAAGAACATTGCATATCATAATTGGCTTGTTTCTAATTCTTCAGTTTCATTTTCTGCCTACACCAAAGCTCGCAACAATTGTAAAGCAGTTATTAATCAGTCCAAACTAGAGTTTGAACAGGCTACGAGTAGAAAACTTGCTTCTTGCCCTAATGGTAGCCAAGCATTCCGGTCTCTTGCCAAAGCTATTGCCGCAACTTTTGCCCATCTCTGCTCCCACCTCTGTCCAAACCAGATGGTTCTGTTGTCACTTCACCCAAGGATAAAGCTGACCTGCTAGCATCCCATTTTTCTTCCAACTCATGTATTAATGATCTTGGTAAAACATCTCCCACCATTCCCAACACACACCATTCAATGCCTCCTGTGGTCTTCCATCAAAAGGATGTCAGAAGGATTTTGACAAATCTTCATGCTAAGAAAGCTCCAGGTCCCGATGGTATTTCTCCACTTGTTCTCAAAACCTGTGCTCCTGAACTTACTCCTATTCTTTGCCGCCTTTTTCACTTTCTTATTCCAAAGGTGTTTTTCCTTCTGTTTGGAAATTTGCTCATATCCAGCCAGTTCCTAAAAAGTGTGACAAATCCCTCTCATCCAATTATCGTCCCATTGCAATTACTTCTACTCTTTCTAAAGTAATCGAGAAATCAATTAACCGCCAACTCTTAAACTACCTAGAAACCTTCCATCTAATCAATGATCGCCAGTATGGATTCAGTCAGTGTCGATCCACTGGTGATATTCTGGCTTACGTTACCCATTTATGGACTAATTCAATGGAAAGGTTTTGGTGAAATACAAGTAGCTACTCTTGACATCTCAAAGGCTTTCGATCGTGTTTAGCATAAGTCTTCTAAACAAGCTTCCATCTTATGGTTTACCAACTGTTTTTTGTAATTGGTTATCTAGTTTTCTCCCTGATTGCTCACTGAGGGTGATGGTAGATGACTCTCTGTCTTCTAATTTCTCCACTAATGCCAGTGTCCCCCAAGGTTTAGTTCTTTCCCCCACTCTTTTCCTCTTGTATATTAATGACCTTCTTCCATTGACTCGAAATCCTATCCATAGTTTTGCCGATGATAGCACATTGCATTCCACTTTCCATTTTGAGACACCCTGCCATGCTCAATCAGCTTCAACTTTTCGAAAATCTGCTACCAATTTCTTAAATGCCAATCTTCAGGTAATTCTCCAGTGGGGTAAAGACAATTTAGTTGATTTCAACCCTTCTAAAACTCAGTCTTTTCTTATATCTTGCAAAAAGGATTCTTCTGCTCCTATGCTTATCTTTGGTGGCATTCCAATTTCTAGGCAAGATGATATATCTCTTTTGCGGATTACCCTGATTTCTAATCTCTTTTGGCATAAGCACATTACAAATAGTGATTCCTCTGCATCTAAAAAAGTTGGTTTTCTCTTTCGCTCTTGGTGTTACTTCTCTTCCAAACAGCTGTTCACTCTGAACAAATCGCAAATCCGCCCTACCATGGAATATTGTTCCCACATCTGGGGCGGTGTCCCCAAAACCTCTCTCAGGCTTCTAGATTCCATTCAGAAGAGGGCAGTTAGGTTAATTAATGACTCCTCTCTAACAGAGTCTCTCCACTCGCTATTTCACAGACATACTGTTTATGCTGAATGCCTTTTCTACAGATACTTCCATAGGCTCTGTTCTTCTGAATTGGCATCTATGATTTCCACTCTCTCTTTCAAAACAGTCTGAACATGTGCCAACATCCATTTGCTCTCCCACTTCAAACTCACAGAACCAACTTTTCATCTTCCTCATTTATTTATTCAACTGCCATTTCCTGGAACATCCTTCCTTCATACGTATTTCCTGAAAATTAGTCTACAGAAGTTCAAATCCAATGTCAACAAATATCTTCTTTCGTCTTCTCAACCTCCAACCCAAGCACGGTACTAAGTACTATAGATTCTAATACCTCTTGTGTTTGGGGTTTCATTTAAAAAAAAAAAGAAAAAGAAGTGAGTAAATTTGCATTCAGTCAATGGGTAATTAATCAACTGCTGAAATAATCTTCCACCGGCATTATGGAGGTGGACAGTTTGGGTTGATCAAATTATTGGAAGGGAATGAGAAAATTAGGGTTTTTTTTTTTTTTTTTTTTTTTGAACTGGTGCTACGCAAGCTTTTCCAACAAAGTGTAAGGTATTACACCTGGGAAACAGTAATCCCAAAAAAACTTATTCACTTGGTGTAGTTCAACTAAACCCAGTACTGGAGGAAAGGGACTTGGGTGTTACGATACGGTCAGACATGAAATTCTCTGAGCATTGTAAACAGGTTGCAAGGAAAGCCCATGGTGTCCTATCGATGATCTATCGAACTTTTGCAAGTAGAGATAGGGACGTGATAATCCCATTATATAAGGCTTATGTTAGACCACACTTGGAATACTGTGTTCAAGCATGGAGACCGAACCTAACGAAAGACATCGAGCTTCTTGAAAGGGTGCAAAGACGGGTAACTCGTCTGGTGAGATCGGCAAAAGGGCATCCTTATGAAGAAAGACTTCGAATATGTGGGTTGCAGAGTTTGGAAACTAGACACCTTAGAGGAGATTTGATTGAGGTGTTTAAGGCTCTGAGAGGCATCAGTAAAATGAATGAGGACAAAATTTTCAAGATTATAAATGATGCTAGAACTAGGGGACATAAATTCAAGTTACGGGGGAAATGTTTAGATTGGACTGCAGGAAGTTTTATTTTAGCCAGCGAGTTATAAATTACTGTAATAAGTTGCCTTCATGGGTGGTAGAGGCCGACAGTTTGGGGAAATTCAAAGGTCATCTGGATAGTACTTTCGGGTAAGAGAAGCGCATAGGATGATAGGTTTAATTTCCTTTTTATTTATTTTTTATTTATTAATTATTATTATTTAGTTATTTTTTTTTTATTTTTTTTTTTTTTGTTTTTATCATTGTTTTGTTCCGAATTTTTTTTTTTTTGGCTGGTACAGCATAAGCCATAGGCTTTCTTGCACCATGCGGCCGTTACTAATACTAATTATTTTCTTTCTTGCATGATACAATACCAATTAGCATTAGTAGAGGCATATGATGCAAGAAAGCAAGCTTATACAGCATCAGCCAAAAAAAAAAAAAAAACCTTCCCATTTCACCGAACCATTCCAAATGTTTGTCTAGTTCCTTTTTGAATTTATTTAAGCTGCCACAAGGCTGGCACAGGCTATCAGGACCCTTGCCTAGGGCTCCAAAAACAGAAGAACAATGAGGCAAAAAAATATATATATCTTCAGTAAAAGGCGCCGAAAAATTATTCTGCCTGGGGCATGGAAATACCTTGGTCCGGCACTGGTTAATCAGATACAAACCACTGGTTTCTTTGCATACAAACCACTTGAATTGTGCCTTCTTAACAGAGTTTATAAATGTTTTTACCTGTGAAGGAAAGTTGCCACAGCAACTTGAAGGGTCAGTTGATGACAGGAGATTGTAAGGTTCCGTGGTGATGTTAGAGCCAGATAGCGATCTGTTCTGGGTGATGTAGCCCTCCATCGACCTTGGCCAGCTCTTCTTGTAATGATTCCTCTCTCTCAAAACTGCTTCCATAGTGGCAAAATGAGACTGCGCGATACATTTAGCCAACATACCACCTCCGCCTCGACTTCCTGGCTTCAAATCGTGCAGCAGCCTGCTATCTCAAAGACTTATAAGCGACAATGACTTACCATCCCGAGCCCTGGAGATGTTGCTATCGTACTGATAAACAAACAAAAAAAAAAAAAAAAAACTGGGAATGAAGTAATGTGTTTGCTACCTTTGTTTTTATACACATGAATGATAATGTGCGGCTCTAAGGTGAGAGATCGATTTCTGTTGGATACTGTTGCTGTATAAGCCCGCTCTCCTGCATCACGTGCCTCCACTAATGCTAATACTTGGAATTTTTAATAATATCAATATTGATATTATACCAAATGTATATGATTAGGCTAGAAAACTGTAAATCAAAAATATACATATGGGATAGGTAGGCATTCACACAAAAATGAGCAAAAAATCATATATTTTGACAAGCTTCTTTTTGAAAAATATAGATAAATATTAACTTAGCTGTATGCAAAAGTTATTACATTGCAAAAAAAAAAAAAAAAAAAATTACAATAATCAAGCTCAAATGCACACTCTCCACAAAAAAAGGAACTTTGATGTTTGCAAATCTTCTAAGCACTATCTCGATTTGATCTATTTTCCCTACTTATTTGAAAAATTATAAGAAAACTAAAACGCATGGGATAAATTTTACACATGCACAACAAGTGTTTATGTAGGAGTAGTTGGGGCAACTCAAAAATTTTTCTCAGCACATTACAGATGGAATCATTCTTGACTGGTAATAAAGGGTACGAGAGTTGGTGCAAGTTTTGAGGTTGACTGTTTAAGACTCGCTGACTAATTTTTACTATAGTGCAGGTGTTTCCAAGTGAAAGAAACCATCATAAATCAACTATTTCAGATAATGTTGTTGAATTTCTCTTTACATTATAAGCACTAACAGTGAAGTTCAGAAATTTTTCAGTTTCACAGTATATTACTGACTAAAATATGAAAAAGCAGATCAGGGTTTGACACTACAAAATGCAGTCTCTCCACCGACTACAATGAAAAAAAAAATCAACAAACCTAACATTAGATTATCTTGTCTCACCAAATAACATTAATTAATTTCATTGAGGCAATTAAAACAAAAGTAACCTGGAAAATAATGGGAAGTATAAATCATTAAAAAAAAAAAGTGAGAAATAGAAATCAGTACATTACTTAATTTCTGAGGAAAACATTCTACATAAATCTGAATATCATTAAACTATGATAATATATTTAAGATGTTTAATTGTATGTCACATTTTTAATTATTTACAAAGTTTCAATATAGCAATATTTTTGATTAATAATTTATCAAAGTAATTATTTTTAATTTAAAAAATAATAATAAATAAATAAAACACTTACAGACCTAACTATGCGGAATGATCACATTAACTGTTGTACTAAACGTAAACTAACCTTCATGCCAAAGTATTCCAGAAGAAAAAAAAAAAAAAAAGACTTAAGAAAAATATATAATAAAGTCAATTTATCAGTTTTGTTTGCAATGCTGTTTTAAGTACTTCATTAATTGCTAGACCAAATGAAGCTAAAAATTCACCCAAGTCAGCATCGGTTATTTCCGCTCCTTGTGATGCAGAATCATGCTAGTCTCGTAGATTAATCTTCCAGTTAGAGGAATTTAACTGGCTATAAACAAAAAACTAGATATCAGCCTCGAAACATAATTTCTGAGTTATTGAGACACTCGGGACTTCCATAAAAAGTGGAGTAACCCTTTTAGTGTATGTAATTATGTGCTCACATCAACTACAAGGTCAAGGGAGAATAATGTCAAGAAGGCTTAATCGAATCACTTTAGGTGACCAACGACAATGCTAACTTAAAACGGCATGTTAGATCCTGCAACTCCTCTCAGAGTTTGAAGAACAGCAATTTCTTCGATGCTGTTCCTAAGGCTATCTAACGTTCATATAAAAAGTCCATTGATCGATGAGACAGACTGACCCACCCACCCACCTGTCCCTTAACAGTAACTTTTTAGTGGTGATTAATGAGAATATAAGTAATTAAGCCAAGCTAAAAATAAGTGTTACTTACGTTCGATTTCTTCTTACAAAACTATTCACGAAAAAAGTAACCACAACTTATTCTTCCTTAACTCAAACAGAAGCCCCAAACTCAGTGATTCACTAACCCACTCACTTTGATAGAGGGAAGCCCCGCTGACGTCAAAACCACTTCCGATAAGCTACTCAACAAACGGAAAATAAAACTGGACCAAAACACAACCTGGGAACGATACATTTTTAATATCAAATTTTTAAAACAATATTATTTTATTATTACTTATATGTATATCGCCTTTAGATTTTAAACATAACTTACTACATTCCGCTTGTGTAGTATACAACGTTTTTCATTTTGAATTTTGCAATGGTATGGATTCAGTGTTAGAGAATTATCCTTACAATAGAACGTCTCAAACCCGGATACTTCGAGGAATGACCCATGACGGATCTTGAATTTTTTCCTGGTCATATTATAGTCATAAAAAACCCCACACAAATATTGCATTTCTATACGGCAACTGATTATTGTTAGTTAATGGTGTTTTAGGCGAATCAGTCACTCAGACACAAAAATATTCTCTGTAAATTGCATGTGCTCTGTGATCGATTTTCCTATTTCCTGGATGAAATTCCCCAGTTTTTGGGAGAAAAAACATCCTTCCTCACCAGAGACAAAAAATTATAATTTTATGGTTATCCGTAATTGAATACATTAACCCGTATTTGTGTCTGTAAATTGCGTGTGTTCTATGGTCGATTTGTTTGTTTTGCTGGAAGAAAAAAACCCCGTTTCTGGGGAGAAAACCTTGCTATCTACGCCTGAGACCGACTAACAGTTCCGTGGCTTTCAACCTTTTTTTAATAACATAACGGCACCCCTAAGTAATTTATTTTTTTTGCGGCATTCCTACTCAATTTTCTCAATATATATATACACACACACACACAAACACACACACACACACACACACATATATATATATATATATATATATTAGCATTAGCAAAGGCATATGATGCAAGAAAGCAAGCTTAGGCAGCACAGTAAAAAAAAAGAAAAAAAAAACCCTTCCACTTCACCCCTCCATTCGTTTGAAATACCTGTCTAGCTGAGCTTTAAATTTATTTAGGCTATCAACTTCCACAACAAGGGATGGAAGTCTGTTCCACCAACCAACTACCCGCTGGATAAAGGCAAATTTCCGCACATGTATCCTACATCTGTCTTTCCACAATTTGAATTTATGCCCTCTCAGGTGATTATTCTGAGCAAGAGGCAGAATCCCATCAGCATTGAACATGCTCAAACCATTCAAGGCTTTGTACACCTCTATCAGATCACCCCCCGGTGCCTAGTCTCCAGACACTGTAGTTTGCAAAACGTAAGCCTTTCTTCGTAAGAGCAACCCTTCGTTCCGTTCACTAACCTTGTTACCCTTCTCATCACTCGTTCCAGCAGCTCTATATCCTTCTTGAAATGAGGCCTCCAGACCTGTATACAGTACTCAAGATTTGGCCTGACCATTACCTTATACAAGGGAATAATCACCTCCCTATCCCTATCCCTGCTAGAAAATTTCCTGTATATCATTGATAAGACACCTTGAGCTACTCTTGCAGAACGTCTGCACTGCTCAGAGAACTTCATATCTGCCTGCACAATTATCCCCAGGTCCTTTTCTTTCTCTAACACTGTCAGTGTAGTCCGACAGAGTTGATACGTTGCTCTGGAGTTGCTGTTTCCCATATGTAGTACTTTACATTTGTCAATGTTAAACTTCATTTGACACATCTCAGCTCATCTGCTCAACCATTCCAGATCCTGTTGCAGTAGCATAGCGTCATTAGCGTCCTTAACAACCCTGCCAACCTTTCTATCCTCTGCAAACTTGGACATTAAGCTTGATATACCATCATCAATATCATTTATAAATACAGAAAACAGCAATGGACCCAACACTGAACCCTGAGGGACTCCACTAATAACATTAGTCCACGATGAGCAGTGTCCATTGATTACCACTCTCTGTCTTCTCCCCATTAACCATCCCCCTTTATCCATAGCAACAATTTGCCACCAATGCCACATTGCTCCAATTTGTGCAGCAGTCTTCCATGTGCAGCAGTATCAAAAGCCTTTCTAAGATCCAAATATATAATATCAAAGTTAATCCATGCATCAAATTTTTTTGTGACTACATCATAGAATCCAATCAAATTGGTCAGGCAAGACCTTCCCTTAACAAAACCATGCTGTGTCTGAGCTATAACCGAATTCTTGTCAAGATGATCCTGCAGTGCTTCTTTAACCAGTGTTTCCATTAATATTCCTGAAACAGAAGTTAAACTCACAGGTCTATAATTACTTGTGTCAGCCTTTGATCCTCCTTTGTGAATTGGGGTTTCATTTGCACATCTCCAGTCTGTGGGTACCTCCCCTGAGTCCATGGAAGCTCTCATAATTATGGCTAATGGATTGCTTACTTCCTTTGCTGCCTCCTTTAATATAACTGGATAGATCCCATCCACCCCAGGTACCTTTCTTGTATTTATCTTCAACAATTCCTCCTTCACTTTACTCTCAATTATTACAAGATTTCCCAGATATTGACGGGAATTTGTGGGTTGGTCACTCACACACTAGCAAGGCTTTTGTAGATTTATTGGATGATTGCTTTCTACATCAGCATGTTCGTTAGGCAACTAGAGGGAGTAATACTCTTGATCTCATTATCAGTAGTGATTCTTCATGCATTAAGAATCTGCAGATAAAGGAACCACTAGGTGGCAGTGATCACAGTGTGCTGGAGTGGGATTTACTCAAAGAGGTAACTACCATTAGGGGTAAAGGGAAGGGATTTTGCTTTCACAAAGGCGACTACGATGGTCAGAGACAGTATTTAAATTCTATACAGTGGGACCAACTGATGATGTTACCAACGGCAAATTCAAATGGGAAGCATTCAAAGAACTTATCTTGGAAGCTATTAGGCTTTACATACCAACTAAGAAATATTGTTCAAGGTTTAGGCCTAAATGGATGTCAGATGAACTAATGAGACATATGGCAGAGAAGAAAAATGCATGGGATACATATAAATTAACATGGGACACAGAAGCCTGTGATAGATATAAGCTGATCTGTAACCAAGTTACAAAGGAGGTTAGGCAGGTGAAGGCAGATTGCGAGAAATCTTTGGCAAAGGATGCAATGAAAAACAGCAAAGAGTTCTTTACTTATGTAAACTCTAGAAGGAAGGGAATGAATCAAATTGGTCCACTTGATATCGATGGTTCAACTGTTGATGATCCTGCTCAGGTAGCTAACAAACTAATTGAATATTTTGCATTGACATTCACACATGAGGAGTTATTCAGCGAGGGGAATGCCAGAGGTGTATTCAACTCTGGCAGTAACTGAGACTGGACCCCACTTTCCATAGTATTTGATTCCACCAACCTAATCTCTCAATACCATTAATATTTTTCTCTAAATGTTCAATTTCATTGAAGAAAGCAACAGATTTTGCCTATTTTAATTTTACTTCACCATTTCTTAGTTTCTATACTCAACTTGTGTGCATGTGTGTGTTTAAAATTTCAGAATTTTAAACTTAAATGATCAGACCTTCTTGACTATCATCACAGGAAGAATATCCACAGCTTTAATGACCAGTGAAAGGAAAGGGGAAATCAGAGAATTATAGTGCATGTCATAAAAATGAGAAGTGGTTGAAAAAAGACAGAATTGAAAGTCATATTCCTTAGCTTAATATGATGACTGGAAAGGAGGAAATCGATATGCATAGTAATAGGTAGCATTTATACATCTTTTAGCAGTTGCCTTCCCTTCTGAAATGTATATCTATATCAGAGTATAAACATGCCAGTGTCCTCCAGCTTCAAATCCACCTTAGTTAAGCAGTTCACAGTTGAGAGTGATGTGGAATTTTTTAATACTTTTGAATATACAGGTTCATTAGAAAGGAGTCATGAAACTTGAATTGGGATGCTGTTTGGCTTGTCTGACAAAATCAATCTTCAGCTTAGACTCTTCTGTGTCAGTTTTGCATATCATTAATTTTTTTTTAAGTACACACTGTTTCTTGATCATTTTACATGAGTATATTACACAGGAAAGTGCTGTATGTTTCCAGAATATTTTGATATTTTGGACAAAGGTGTGGCTATTAAATAATGAGACTGTTGTAATAAAATAAATATAATGAAATATGTCATATGTTACAAGTTATCCCCTTCAAAATAATGGCCTTGGGCTTGCACATACACTGTTCCATACATTTCTTTCAAGCACAGAAACATTTCTAGAAGTCATCTTCTGCAAATCCTTTTAACAGTTCAGTCATATTTTTCTGAATGTCTTCAAAAGACTGAAAATGGGTTCCCATAAGTAGACTTTTCAGTTTAGGAAAGAAAAAAAAAGTCACAAGGGGCTAGGTCTGGCAAGTAAGATCAGGGCCAGATTTATATATAAGTTAAACAAGTTACAACTTAGGGCCTCACATTACAAGGAGCCTCACTCCATCTTAAAAAAATCTTTTTTTAATATTGTCATAGGTGAACAAATTTATAATACATATTACACCCACACCTGGCACACCCATGGTCCTGAGCATGGTCCTATCATCATTCTTCCCTTTCTTGGTGATTCCTTTCTACTTCTCTCTCTCTCTCTCTCTCTCTCTCTCTCTCTTTGGCTGGAGCAGCATAAGCCTCAGGCTTCCTTGCACCATATGGCTAATAATAATAATAAAAAAAAAAAAAAAAAAAAAAGATCATCCAGCTCACTGCCAGTGTTTACTTCATCTATGGCATTCCTTTCCTGAATAACTCCTCATGTGGGAATGTAGATGCATTCATGTGTGAAGGTATCTACATTGTGTGAATGTAGAATCGTGTGTGTGAATCATGTGTGAATGTAAAATGTAGATATATATATTGAGAAAATTGCAAAAGAAAATTTATAACAATAATATAATTATAAAACTTACATTTTATAATACAAATTATATACAGGGTGTTTCAGTTAAACGTTTCAGAACTTCTAAGAGGGGTAGGGTACATCCTGACAACTCGAAATCATATAGCAATGTGGGGTCGGAAATGCTTTCCTGAAGCGGTATTGTACACAGAAGTCGTCGTGCGACGTCGTGCAGCACAGATTCGATTTTCGGTCAATGTATGGGCCGGTATTATGGGAGATTACCTCATCGGACCTTACCTGTTACCGTGTCGTCTAACCGGACGTATCTACTTGATCTTTCTGCAGCAAGTATTGCCACAACTTTTGAGAGATGATCAGATTTCTGCATCGACGCAACAGACAATGTGGTTCCAACACGACGGAGCCCCTGCCCATTATAGTGGAGATGTTCGTAACTACCTGGATGTCACATTTGGTCAACAATGGAACGGACGTGGTGGTCCCGTGCGTTGGCCTGCTCGGTCATCTGACCTATCATGTCTTGATTTTTATTTCTGGGGTCATATGAAATCGCTAGTTTATGACACCCCTGTTGACAATGCTGAGGAGCTGGTTGCAAGAATCGCAGTAGCTGCCGAAGAAATTCGAAATTCGCCTGGAGTATTCCAGAATGTTCGGATGTCCATGCGTCGGAGATGTGAGGCGTGCATTGTAGCCCGTGGAAGAAACTTCGAACACTTACTTTAATCCATGTACCTTTTGCTTCTTTTCATGTATTATTAAAACGATTTCTCACTTACGGTCTCTTTTCTTTTTATGGTGCTTCTGTGTACAACACCGCTTCAGGAAAGCAATTCCGACCCCACATTGCTATATGATTTCGAGTTGTCAGGATGTACACTACCCCTCTTAGAAGTTCTGAAACGTCTAACTGAAACACCCTGTATATACAGTATATATTTTATTCTTTATATAAAGATACTAAGTAAACATCAATTATGGATGACCACAAAATTAAAAAGATACTGTACACCTTTTTATAATGAAATAAACATATAAATTTAAAAATAATAATAAGTCAAGTAACTTAAACCCAAATTATGTGGTACTCCTGGAATGTTATTGCGGCACCCCGGTTGAAAGCCACTGGACTAACTCATCCACGGAATGAAAAAAACCCATTAAAATTCCTCGCGTCATTGACGGGATTCGAACCCGGGCCTTTTCCACCAGGTGTGGGGAGAACGGCGACGATACCACTATGCTACCCGCACAGACTCCACGCCAGAGACAGACAGACTCAAGAATTAAGAGTAGGAGACCGGCAGAATTACTTAACAAGTACAGGTCACTGTTGAACAAAAGCCGAGAATTAGGGTTGAATTTGAAAGTGTCTGCAATTCTGCCCAGACACGATAGGAGGGAGTATATGATGAGAGCCTTGTCGATCAATTCGGCCCTGGAAAGATTGTGCAAGGCTCAAGGGGTAGAATTTTTTTCAGCCTGGACTGTACTTGTTAACAGGAGAGATTGCTTCTACAGGGATGGGATACACTTAAATAGAAAGGGTGCAAGAGTATTTGCTGATGCTATCGAGGCAGTGTTAGGTGGGTCGGAAAACTGCTAGCTTGGTAGGAGACAAAGACCAATAGATTGACAGTAGCCACTGGCAGAGGTGAAAGAGATTCTTGCACTGCTTCTATTAGAATGAGCAGAAGCCTGAAAACCAAGATGCATGGTATTTCAGAGACTGCTGGGAGCCATTGCGGTACAAGTAAACACATGGGTTGTGTTAGGGTAGCTAAGAATAGAAACAGGTGCAGGTACACTTGCGTGTACACCAATGCTAGGAGTTTAGTAAATAAATTTGATGAATTTGAGGTATTGCTCAAAACATCAAAGGCAGATATTGTTGGGATATCAGAGACGTGGTGTCACACAGATATAAGGGATGCAGAAATGCAATTTGGGGAGTACAACGTCCACAGAAAGGATAGACAGGATAGGAAGGGGGGAGGGGTTATGCTATTAGTTAAGAAACACATAAAAACCAAGGAAGTGAAGCCAGTCGACATCGCTGGACAGTGCAGTGTTGGGTCAGTTTGGTGTGACATAAGCATTGGGAGATCAAAATTGAGAGTAGGAGTGTGCTATAGGCCTAATGACTCTGATGAGTATAATAAGGAACTGTACAGGGAAATAGAGTGGGCCAGTAAATCAGAGAGTCTTATAATGGGAGATTTTAATTTCCCAGATATTGACTGGAATTCGGGGGCTAGTTACTCACACACTAGCAGGGGTTTTGTGGATTTATTGGATGATTGTTTTCTACCTCAGCATGTTCGGGAGGCAACTAGAGGGAGTAATACTCTTGATTTGATTATCAGCAGTGATTCTTCATGCATTAAGAATCTGCAGATAAATGAACCACTAGGTGGCAGTGATCACAGTGTGCTGAAGTGGGATTTACTGAAAGAGGTAACTACCATTAGGGGTAAAGGGAAGGGTTATTGCTTCCGTAAAGGCGACTACGATGGACTGAGAGAGTATTTAAATTCTATACAGTGGGACCAACTGATGATATTACCAACAGCAAATTCAAAATGGGAAGCATTCAAAGAACTTATCTTGGAAGCTACTAGGCTTTACATACCAACTAAGAAATATTGTTCAAGGCTTAGGCCAAAATGGATGTCAGATGAACTAATGAGGCATATGGCAGAGAAGAAAAATGCATGGGATACTTACAAATTAACACATGACACAGAAGCCTATGATAGATACAAGTTGATATGCAACCAAGTTACAAAGGAGGTTAGGCAGGCGAAGGCAGATTACGAGAAATCCTTGGCAAGGGATGCAAAGAAAAACAGCAAAGAGTTCTTTACTTATGTAAACTCTAGAAGGAAGGGGATGAATCAGATTGGTCCACTTGATATTGATGGGTCAACTGTTGATGATCCTGCTCAGGTAGCTAACAAACTAAATGAATATTTTGCATCGACATTCACACATGAGGAGTTATTCAGCAAGGGGAATGCGAGAGGTGTATTCAACTCTAGCAGTAAGCTACAGAATCTTGAAATAACTGGGAGTAAAGTGGAGGAGAAACTGTTGAAGATAAACACAAGAAAGGCACCCGGGGTGGATGGGATCTATCCAGTTATATTAAAGGAGGCAGCAAAGGAAGTAAGCAAACCCTTAGCCATAATTATGAGAGCTTCCTTGGACTCAGCGGAGGTACCCATAGACTGGAAATGTGCAAATGTGACCCCATTCACAAAGGAGGATCAAAGGCTGACACAAGTAATTATAGACCTGTGAGCTTAACTTCTGTTCCAGGAAAATTAATGGAGGCACTGGTTAAAGAAACACTGCAGGATCATTTAGACAAGACTTCAGTTATAGCTCAGACACAGCATGGTTTTGTTAAGGGGAAGTCTTGCCTGACCAACTTGATTGGATACTATGATGCAGTCACAAAAGAACTGGATGCAGGGAATAACTTTGATATTATATACTTGGATCTTAGAAAGGCTTTTGATACTGTTGCACATGGAAGACTGCTACACAAATTGGAGCAGTGTGACATTGGAGGCAAATTGCTGCTATGGATAAAGGGGTGGTTGAGGGGGAGAAGACAGAGAGTGGTAATCAATGGACACTGCTCATCGTGGACTAATGTTATTAGTGGAATCCCTCAGGGCTCAGTGTTGGGTCCATCATTGTTTTCTGTATTTATAAATGATATTGATGATGGTATATCAAGCTTAATGTCCAAGTTTGCAGATGATACAAAGGTTGGCAGGGTTGTCAAGGACACTACTGACACTATGCTGCTGCAACAGGATCTGGAAAGGTTGAGCAGATGGGCTGAGAGGTGGCAAATGAAGTTTAACATTGACAAATGTAAAGTACTACACATGGGAGACAGCAACCCCAGAGCAACGTATCAACTCTGTGGTACTACACTGACAGTGGTAGAAAATGAAAGGGACTTGGGGGTGATTGTGCAGGCAGATATGAAGTTCTCTGAGCAGTGCAGACGGGCTGAAAGAGTAGCTCATGGAGTATTGTCAATGATATACAGGAATTTTTCCAGCAGGGATAAGGAGGTGATTATTCCATTGTATAAGGCAATGGTCAGGCCACACCTAGAGTACTGTATACAGGTCTGGAGGCCTCATTTCAAGAAGGATGTAGAGCTGCTGGAACGAGTACAGAGAAGGGCAACAAGATTAGTGAATGGAACAAAGGGGTGCTCTTACTAATAAAGGCTTAAGTTTTGCAAATTACAGTGTCTGGAGACTAGGCACCAGCGAGGTGATCTGATAGAGGTGTATAAAGCCTTGAATGGTTTAAGCATGCTCAATGCTGATTGGATTCTTCCTCTAGCTCAGAAAAATCACCTGAGAGGGCATAAATTCAAATTGAGGAAAGACAGATGTAGGATAGACGTGCGGAAATTTGCCTTTAGCCAGCGGGTGGTTGGTTGGTGGAACAGACTTCCATCCCTTGTGGTGGAGGTTGATAGCCTAAATAAGTTTAAGGCTCAGCTGGACAGGTATTTTGAACGAACAGAGGGGTGAAGTGGAAGTGGGTTTTTTTTTTTTTTTTTTTG
Organism: Mastigoproctus giganteus; assembly: GCF_048544385.1. Taxonomy (NCBI): domain Eukaryota; kingdom Metazoa; phylum Arthropoda; class Arachnida; order Uropygi; family Thelyphonidae; genus Mastigoproctus; species Mastigoproctus giganteus. Next base: position 228,658,871 of record NC_143582.1, on the reverse strand, counting down.
GCTGATGCTGCATAAGCTTGCTTTCTTGCATCAAATGCCTCTACTAATGCTAATGCTAATGCTAATTCAGCCAAATTTTGAAAAATGTTCATAAAAACTTTTGCAGTCATTGACTTCATGGGATTAAAAATCATGTCTTTTCCGCCAGGTTTGGAAGAGCAGTGATTATATCAATTGTGCTACCGTTAAAGGGCAAGCAATTGTCACAAGGGTGAAAGGGGTACACTGCACCCGGGCGTCAACGTTTAAGGGGCGCCTGAAAACCTGAAACTTACATATACATAGGAAGAAAATGTTAAAGGAGATTCATACATCTAATGATGTATGAATCTCAAAACTCAGAAATCGCGCAACCTATTTCTTTTGCACCAGGACTTCTGTTAGAAATAAGTTATATTAGCAATCTTTTTCACGAATAGCAATTAGACCTTTCATGACTATCCTAACAAATTTAGCATTAATAGAGGCATACAATGGAAGAAAGCAAGCTTATGCAGCATCAGATTGACATTATTATTGACATTACAGGAATGCTGTCAAAATTTATTTCTACATAGAGAAATTTCAATCGTGTACTGTATACAATCAGCTGAAGCCTGCTTTGAAAATGGGCAAACCGAGAACTAAATATACCAATTTACATGTGATTTGTCAGATTTGCCTATTTTTCTAAATATAGAAATTGGATGGTGGTGGTGCCGGAATTCGTAGATTCTACTGTATTGAAATTCAATGAATCTTAACAAACAACAGCAAAAATCACACATATTGATGATTTGAGTATTGTCATCCATAATTTCGAAACTCTGAACGGAATATCAGCGAAATATTCTAATAAACTAGAGGATGAATGTGAAAAAGAAACAAGTAATCAATTTCATATTAGAACAGGAATCAAAATGGAAAAGTTTAGGAAATGGAACTCGTCAGGAAATAATGGGTAATTGGCGCGTATGCTGCGTACACATAATATATCGATGTATATAACAAACCGTAACGTTCTGGCACACCATTCGTGCCTTGTACGTTAGCAATCTTTTTCACGAATAGCAATTAGACTTTTCATGACCATAACCAAACACGTTTCTTGACATTACAGGAACGCTGCCAAAATTTCTTTCTTCTTGTCCGGAGTGGTTATTGAGCATTAATCTTCAAGATCTTGATAAAAGAAATATGACCAGAACTAGTCATAGTCGATTCTTTGTTTGTTTTGGTCTCTAGCCATTATATACTTTAGACAGGTCTTACCAACAGCAATATCATCAGCTGGCATCCTATTCTTCCAACAATTCACACAGTAGCATTAGCATTAGTAGAGGCATACTATCAATCAGATTACGTCGCAGGTGCCTACTCTCCAGGTGCTGCAATTTGCAGAATTTATGCCTTTCTTGGTAAGAGAACCGCTTTGTTCTTGGTAAGAGAACCCCTTCTTTGTACTCGTTCTGGCAACTCTACATTCTTCCTAAAATGAGACCTCCAGACCTGTGCACAGTACTCTAACCATTGCCTTGTATAACGGGATTATCACCTCCTTGTCCCTGATAGCAAAATTCCAGTATATCACTGACAAGATTCCATGACCTGGCTTGGCAGCCCATCTTCACTGCTCAGCGAAATTCATATTTGGCTGCTTGGTTTGGTTAGGTTTGGTTTGGGTTTTATTGGCGCATTAGCAACTAAGGCTATAATGCGCCATCATATTTGGCTGCACAATTACCCCCAGGTCTTTTTCACTTTCCACTTCCCTAAGTGTAGTACTACTCAGTTTTGCTTGCTGATTAGTAAGTGCTAAATATTCTGTGTGTGATACGCAGGAGTTTTGCTTCCGTTGCCCAAAGCTGATAGCCAGTGTCTAGGCTCACACCTCCTCGTGGTCCGGGGTGGTCAGGTAGGGGTGAATCCCCTGCCTGGCTAAGTTGAGCCTGACGAGGGGACGAGGCTTTCTTGTTTATCTTGACTCAAGAGGGGAGTTTCAAATTTTCTCCTCTTGAGGTCGTTTTGAGCATTTCCGTTCCTTCGGTTTTGCTTGTTAATTGAGTTAAAGTTGAGCATTTCTGTGCTCTTCAGATTTGCATATAGTTAAAGATGAGCACTTGTGCTCTTGGAAATTAAATTAAAACGGAGTTGAGTTGAGTATTGTGAGGTTTCGGATTGTCAAGATAACCAGTTGAGTTGAATTGGGTTGCCTTGTTAAAGCTAACTATAGTTACTCCTGGGACCACACCCGTTTAACTTGGGTGGTGGAGTTTTTATCATGTGGATAGATTTTCGCGTGTTTTAATTTCCATTAAGTTCGGTCTGGATCTGAAGCTCCTTGCTCATTTATAATATTGTGTAAATATTGTAAATATTTTGTTCCTCATTTTTGAGGTGCAACTTTTAATGGTAAATAATTGTTTTTATGTATACAATGTCTTCATGTAGTGATGAAGATGATACAACAGATAAGGAATTGTTGATGGTTATGGACGGGGTCACTGATGATGAACCTGAGATAGTGTCGGGCGAGTTGGTAGCACAGGTGCAAGAACCAATGGAAGAAAATATTTATCTGGGCAAGACTTTGCAGCGGACACCAATTAAGACTAGATCGTTGTCTCTTCCAAGTAATTCACATACTCAAAAGGAATCAAAGAAAAAGAAAAGGAAGCAAGTGGAAATGACCTCAGATTGTGGTGATTGAAGCGATAGGGAAAAGTCTAAGAAAAAGAAGAAGAATATAAATAAAGTTAATGTTGATGAAAATTTTGAATATATTTTCAAGGCTAGAGAACAGCTTAAACAGTTTCTTTGGGACACAGATAGTAATGTACCAATGAAAACGATAAAAACAATATTGGATATTTGGGATATTGTCGAAAAGAAGGCACATCAAGTACATGTTGAGAATGTTTTATTAAAGGAAAAGTTGATGAAGAAAGTGGATCGACATGAAAGTTACGCATCTGTAGTGTCAAAGAAAGTGGAAGAAAGAGTTGGTGTTCCAAAGGTTATGATCGTAAAAGCCACCTAGGATAGATACAAAACTAGTGATGAGGTAAAAGTTGATATATTAAAAGAGGTAAGACCTATGTTAGCGACGGTTAAGGTCAGAAATATAAGACCTATTAGAGATTGTGGGGTGCTTATAGAAGCAGATACAACTGATGATCTAATGAAAATCAAGACGTGTTCTAAATTGCAAGAACTTGGACTAAAGTCTACTGTGCCGAAGCCGATTTACACAAGGATTGTTATATTTGATGTTGAATTGGATATTGAAAGAGAAGAACTTCTGAGTCAAATTTGGCAAGGAAATTTTAAAGAAAGTTTAACTGAAAAGAAATTTAAAGAATGTGTGGAGATATTAACGGTTAATAAAAATAAAAAGACACAGTTAAATAACTGGATACTCCAGGTGAATAATGAATTGTGGGATAGATTAAGTGATAGAACACGTCTATTTATACGGTGGTCCTCCTGTAAATTTAAAGAAGTTCTTGCAGTTGTTCAATGTTTTAAGTGTCTAATGTTTGGCCATGTCGCAAAGTATTGTAGGAGGGAAATGCTTTGTGGACACTGTGCAAAGTCAGGTCACACATTTAGAGACTGTGCAGACCGAAGTAATGAGCCTACTTGTGGAAATTGTTTTAAGAAGGGTGTGAAGGCTGTACATGTTGCGGTGAGTAGGGAATGTCCAGAATATATTAAGGCCACTTAAAATTTTAAAAAGAAGATCACTTATGGATAGAAATATCAAAATTTTGCAATTAAATGCACAACGTTCTCAGGCAGTCGCTGCCCAGTTGCATAAAGCAATGGAAACGGAGGATGTGGACATAGCCTTGCTGCAGGAGCGCCTTACTCTGTGGATGGTCAAGTAAGAGGATATCCTGTTGGATATAGAATTATCTATGAAGGTAATAGACCTACAACAGCAATTATAATTAGGAATAAAGAGTATGTGGTAACTAGAATAAATTCTATGTGTAGTGAGAAATATATATGCTGTGAAGTGATATGTAATATTGGTAGGTTTTATTTTGTAACAGTGTTTTGCCCACCATCTGAAGAAATAGAGCCATATATAAGTTATTTAGAAAAGTTATACAGAGTGTTGGGTTCTTGTGGCGTGGTGGTGTCCATTGACTCCAATGCTAACTCTCCCCTATGGGGTAGTAACGTCTCTGATGATAGGGGTCAGATACTAGAGGAGTTGATTGCTGCCTCTGGGTTAGAGGTGGTGAATGTTTCAGGGCATGGACCTACCTATTCATCGACACATGGGCAGTCATTTATTGATTTGACGATGGCGACTTATTCGGTCGTGCATAAAATTAGAGACTGGAAGGTGATCGAGAACTTAACTACAAATGACTATAATGGCATTTCCTTTAATATTGAAAGTATTGATAATGTAAGAACATATTATGAAATAGATAGATTTAAGATAAATAGTGCGACATGGGCCAGATTTGACACTGAATTTGAACAGAATGTTATACAGGTGGACTGGACTCAATTATCATCGGAAGAAATGGTTAAAAGTTTAACTGAAATGATACAAAAGTGTTGTGATAGATGTATGAAGAAAAGGAAGGGTGTGAATAGGCCTGTGTTCTGGTGGACAATGGAGTTGACTCAGAAAAGAAAAATAGTGTTTAAGAAAAGGCGCCAATTTCAAAGACGCCAATTTCAGTACAGAGTTCTCAGACGTGACTACGTTCATGCCATCAACAAAACTAAGTGTGAGAAATGGAGAAAATATGTATGTGAGCAGGGATCTAAGGATCCGTGGAATTCTATTTTTTAATCAATTAATAATAAACGGCAAATCTTAGACGTTTCTTGTTCTATAGGAGTTGCGGAAGATGAGACATTGACATGGGAAAGGTCTGTGGACTGAATCCTGGATGACCTCTTTCCGGATGATTCAGAAGAAGATAATGTTATGCATAGGCAGATTGCTGAAGCAAATAGAAGGTATAATTCCCTTACATTAGAACAACCTTTTACAAATGAGGAGGTTGGGAATGCCGTGTCCCTTGCAAGAGTAGGCAAGTCGCCGGGCCTGGATAAAATTGAAGTTGTTGTAATAAAAAGAACTTATGAAAAATTTCCTGAAGTATATACAACAATGTATAATAAATGTTTAGACGTGGGATCTTTCCCATCGTGCTGGAGAAGGGCACAGGTTAAATTATTAATTAAAAATATGGATAAATTGTTAAATGAGACTAGTTCGTATCGTCCCATAGCTTTGCTTCCGGTCATGGCAAAAATTTATGAACGGTTATGTGTAAACCGATTGATGATTAGTTACAATAATAAAGGCCTAGCATCAAGTAAACAATATGGTTTCAAGAAAGGTCTTTCGACTGAAGATGCGGCCTATAAATTGGTGCAGATTGTGGAGAGCTGTGGGATGAGATATGTGCTGGGTATTTCTGTTGATTTTAAAGGTGCCTTCGACAGATTATGGTGGGGGGGTATCCTTAATAGGATTAGTAGGACAGATTGTTCTAATAAAATATATTCTGTATTTAAGAATTATTTTGGTGAACGGCAAGTTGTCGTTAAAACAAGGTTTAGTGACGTGAGTACGAAAATATATCGAGGTTGTCCCCAGGGTTCGGTGATAGGCCCTTTTGCTTGAAACATGGTATTCGATGAATTTTTGAATGGGGAAAATACTAGATGTGGATAGTATCGCCTATGCAGATGATTTGGTAATGATTGTCTCTGGAAATGCCAGATCACAGGTTGAAAGTAAGGCTGATGAGGCTTTAAGTAAGTTAGTAGACTGGTCTAAAAAACATAAGTTGTTAATATCTAAAGAAAAGACTGTCCAAATGTTACTAAAGGGAAAACTGAGTATGAATCGGGCTCCTACTATGAGGCTTCTGGGTGATACGGTTCGTTACGTGAGAGTGAATAAATATCTTGGACTTAAAAAAGGAAGAACGGTTGTATTTTACCGAACACGTTAAGTATCTAAAAGAAAAAAATTCGGACACTGTATGCTAAGCTCCGGAGGTTGGTGCGTACTAAATGGGGAATAAAGGGCAGAGCCATAAATCTATTATATGAATGTTTGTTCCTTCCAATCATAACGTACGCCTCTGGGGCTTGGGTTCACAGGGTACCAAATGTAATAATTCAAAAGTATTTGATCCAAGCGCAAAGATTTGCATTATTAGGAATAACTCGAACGTGTCGAACTGTCTCCTCGGAGGCCTTGCAGGTGGTTCCGGGCGGGTTCCGGTTCAGTTAATGGTGTTGTTGGCAGGTCTGTTATTCCTAACAAAAAGAAATATAAGCAGAACATATTTAGGTATAACATCTTGTTCTGATAATACAAGGACCTATTCAAAATTAGATGTAAAATTAGAAAAGAAAAGAATTATGAAAGAAATTTTAATTAATTGGCAAGAGAATTGGGATATGTCTGAAAAAGGACGACAGACCTATGAATCCGAGTGTAGAAATTGTGGATGTGAAGAAGAAACCATGGCTACAGTTTGGTTTGAGCTCAATGTTTCTATTGACTGGACATGGACTCGCCCAGCGGTTAAATCAGTTGGGTTAAATCAAATACCACAATGACAAAATCCACTGTCCTGGTGGACAGTGGACTTTGTCATTGTGGTAGTCCAGAGATGTCATTACATATTATGTTTGAATGCATAATATATGCTGACTTGAGGCATGAATTAGAGATGTCTCTTGGAAGTCTGGAGAGAGGTGGTCTGTGGATTATGTTTACAAATAAGTGTCTCTTCTCGTATTTTAATAAATTTGTAATTACGGTATTTAATAGAAGGAAAAGGATACGGGAAGATAGTAGAGTCCCGCCTCCTCGTGGCAGGGACGGGAACTCCCAAATGGATTATTCAAGATTAATCTTTCTTATGGGAGGCTAAGTGGCCGATTTAAAGCTTTTAATTAAATTGTGTTGAGTTGTGTTATTATTTTATTAATAATATTTTAATAAAGACTAGCAAAAATATTACCATTTTCATGACATTAACCATGGATGGACTTCGGTACAGGGAACGGGTGTCTGAAAACGGGAACTTAATGGAATACCCATACGCAGTACTCTGCACTTGTCAATGTTAAACTCCAGTTTCCACTTCTCAGCCGATTTACCCAACGTATCTAGATCCAGTTGGAGTAGCATACTGTCATGAATGTCGTTAACAACCCTGCCAACCTTAGTATCATCTGCAAACTTTATCATTAAACCTGATATACCTTCATCAATATCATTGATAAATATAAAAACAACAATGGGCCCAACACCGAATCCTCGGGAACTCCACTAATAATATTTGTCCACGAAGCGTACCGATACCGGCGAGGTGATCTGATAGAGGTGTATAAAGCCTTGAATGGTTTGAGCATGCTCAATGCTGATAGGATTCTTCCTTTTGCTCAGAATAATCACCTGAGAGGGCATAAATTCAAATTGAGGAAAGACAGATGTAGGATAGATGTGCGGAAATTTGCCTTTAGCCAGCGGGTAGTTGGTTGTTGTCCCTTGTTGTGGAGGTTGATAGCCTAAATAAATTTAAGGCTCAGCAGGACAGGTATGTCGAACGAACGGAGGGGTGAAGTGGAAGATTTTTTTATATTTTTTTGGCTGATGCTGAATAAGCTTGCTTTCTTGCATCATATGCCTCTACTAATGCTAATGCTCATGCTAATACTAAGAACAGTGTCCATTGATTACCACTCTCTGTTGTCTCCCAATTAACCATCCCTTTAACCATTTTAGCAGCATACCCTTGATCCCATACCTCTCCAATTTGAACAGCAGTCTTCCATGTGCAACAGTATCAAAAGCTTTACTGAAATCCAAGTATATGATATCAAAATTATTTTTGGCATTCAGTTCCTTTGTGATCACATCATAATAAGCAATCAAATTGGTCAGATAAGACCTCCCTTGACAAACCCATCCTGTGTCTTCACTATTACTGCAGTCTTGTCTAGATGATCCTGCAATGCTTCTTTAACCAGTGATTCCATTATTTTCCCCGGAACACGGGTAAGCTAAATTAACATATCTGTAGTTACGTTTGTCACCTTTTGAACCTCCTTTATGAATTGGTGATGTAGAATAGATGTGCGGAAATTTGCCTTTAGCCAGCGGGTGGTTAATTGTTGGAACAAACTTCCATCTGTCGTTGTGGAAGTTGACAGGTTACATAAATTTCAGGAGGAACTGGACAGGCATTTGGAGGGTGTCAAAGTCTCAAATTTTTTTACTGAAATCCAGGGGAACCCTCGTAACCATGAGACATACCTGCTTCAGAATGAAACAACATACAAAGCCCTAACGAGTTACACGCAAGCTGTCTTTACCATCAGATGGGCAAAGTTTTCTGAACTTAGAGCTGCTCAGAACAACCCTCAAGTGCAAACACAAACTGGGGTCGGATAGCATTTTTCCGACTGATCAAAGAGTAAGACTGAAGATTAAAATACTATGGTGGCATCATCATGAATGGCACTCCTTGGAAAGCTGACTCCCAGAGAGTGCTTGGCCTTTGGCACTCGCACAGTGGCGCCTGCCCCTGTGACTTTTGATCCCTCTACCCATCCCCAATTTCTCCCTACTCGGGTGGACTGCCTTCTCTATCTGTCCACTTTAGCTTTTTCCTCACATTCAGACCCCCTTCCTCTTGTTCCCCAGGCTGCCTCTTCTCTTCCTTTTTTTTTTTTTTTTTTTAATTTGGTCTTTAGCCACACTCAGGCGACCCTGGCAGAGACCAGCCAGAGAATAAAGGGCAGCCTGGCTACTTCCTAGCGGTGTGTGTGGGCAACGTGAGGTCCCACCAGGGGCCTTGCGGCCAAATGCCAGGACACCCAATGGAATCTAATGCAATATGTCATATACAACAGACAACACTTTTCTGGCATTTACAGTAGTACTGTATTTCTTCACAGCGTACATATGGTGCAGATGTGAGAAATCACAGGTGGCACCTGACCCTCACACTATGCACACTATAGTCCATTAATTGTCTGCACGTTTAGCACAGTGGTATTGTCACCATTCTCCCCATACTGGGTGAATAAAAGCCCAGGTTTGAACCCAGGGAATCCCTGAGTTCCTCGCGTCGATGACGCGAGGAACTTTAATGGGCTTTTTTCACTCTGTGGCTGAGATTGTCGGTCTCAGGCATAGATAGCAAGGTTTTCCCCCCAGAAACTTGGGTCCAGCAAAACAGACAAATCGACCATAGGACACAGTAAGGCAGATGAATTTAATTATTCGGGTGGCCTAAAAAACAATATTCCATTAATTTCACACATCCTTTTAATTTTAAATTTTTCTTAGACTGTATACCTTATACGCTAGAGGGCAAAGGGAGTTGTCTAAGTGTTTCAACGAACTGCAAAATAACTCTGAATATTTCTTATAATCCAATTCGTAAAACGACTAATAAACGTATAATAAATGTGTGTTAAGTTAAGCACGGGGTAATATTTACACAAAACTGTAAAGCCACTCCGGTTCACAGAAAAAAAACTGCATCTGTTATTTGCCAGTAGTAGTAGTAAAAGAGGCATGTGTGCAAGAAAGCAAGTGTATGAACTTATGTAGCATCAGCATAAAAAAGGAAAAAAAAACACTGCTCTAAAAGTTTGGCCAGTTCCTTTTTTAATTTATTTAAGCTATCAACATCCACAATGACAGATGGAAGTTTGTTCCAACAATTAACCACCCACTGGCTAAAGGCAAATTTCCGCACATCTATTCTACAATTCTTTCCTCAATTTGAATTTATGCTCTCTCAGGTTCATAATCTGAACAAGCAGAATCCCCTCAGAATTCAGTAGTGCTCAACTCATTCAAAGCCTTATACACCTCAATCAGATCACTTTGCAGGTGCCTAGTCTTCAAACACTGCAATTTTCACACTTAAGCCTTTCTTGGTAAGACCACCACTTCATTCCCCTTACCAATGTTGTTGCTCTTCTCTGTACACACTCAAGCAACTCCACACTGTTCCTAAAATGAGGCCTCTAGACCTGTACGCATTACTTTTGTGGCCTGATCATTGCCTTATACAAAGGGATAATCACCTTCCTTTCCCTGCTAGCAAAATTACTGTATATCATTGACAAACCCCATGACCTGCTCTGGGAGCCTGTCTGCACTACACAGAAAACTTCATATCTGAGTGCACAATCACTCCCAGGCCTTTTTCATTTTCTACCACCCTAAGTGTAATACCAAACAGTTGGTAAGTTCCTCTGGGGTTAGGTCTACACATATGCAGTATTTGCATTCGTCAATGTTAAATTTCAGTTACCACTTCTCAGCCCATCTGTCCAAATTTTCTAGACCCTGTTGCAATAGCACACTGCCATTACTGTCATTAACAACCCAATATTTGTATCATCTGCAAACTTCAACACTAAGCCCGCTATACCTTCATCAATATCATTGATAAATTTACAAAACAGTCAGCCAACACTGAACCCCATGGAACTCCACAAATAACATTGGTCCATGAAGAGCAGCATCCATTGATTAATACTCTGTTTTTTCCCACTCAACCACACTTTTATGCATTGTAGCAACTTACGCTTAATACCAAACTGCACCAATCTATACAGTAATCTTCCATGTGCAACAGTGTCAAAAGCTTTCCTGAAATCCAAGTATATGATCTAAATACTTATTTTTGCATCTAGTTCCTTTGTAACAACACATTATCCAATCAAATTTGTCCGACAAGACTTTTCCCTTCAGAAACCGATGTTGTCTGAATTATTGCTGCAGTGTTGTCTAGATGATTGTGCATTACATCTTTAACCAGTGACTCCAATATTTTACCGGGAACAGAAGTTTAACTGGTCTGTAATTATTTGTGTCGCCCTTAGAATCCCCTTTGAGTAACACCCTTTGGTCCACTTGAGATCGATGGGTCAACTGTTGATGACCCTGCTCGGGTAGCTAACAAACTAAATGAATATTTTGCATCGACATTCACACATGAGGAGTTATTCAGCGAGGGGAATGCCAGAGGTGTATTCAACTCTAGCAGTAAGCTAGAGAATCTTGTAATAACTGAGAGCAAAGTGGAGGAGAAATTGTTGAAGATAAACACAAGAAAGGCACCTGGGGTGGATGGGATCTATCCAGTTATATTAAAGGAGGCAGCAAAGGAGGTAAGCAAACCCTTAGCCATAATTATGAGAGCTTCCTCTGATCAGTGCAATGAAAACTGTACAGAGAAATATTGGGTCAGTAAATCAGACTGTCTTACAATGGGGGATTTCAACTTTCCAGACATACACTGGAACTTGTGGTTTGTCACTCACACATTAGCAAGGATTTTTTTTTTTTTTTTTTTGGCTGATGCTGCATAAGCTTGCTTTCTTGCATCATGTGCCTCTACTAATACTAATAAATCTACAAAATCCTTGCTAATGTGTGAGTGACAAACCACAAGTTCCAGTGTATGTCTGGAAAGTTGAAATCCCCCATTGTAAGACAGTCTGATTTACTGACCCAATATTTCTCTGTACAGTTTTCATTGCACTGATCAGATTTATTAGGCCTATAACGCGCTCTTACTCTCAGTTTTGTTTTCCAGTGCTTGTGTCACACCAAACTGACTCAGCATTGCAACTCGATGCATTTCCTCAGATTTAGTGTTCCTTAACTAACAGTATCACCCCTCTTCCCTTCCTGTCCTGTTTATCCTTTCTGTACCTATTGTGCTCCCCAAATTTCAGTTCTGCATTCTTTGTGTCTGTGTGACACCATGTCTCCGGTTCCCCAACAATATCTGCCTTTGAGATCTTGACCACTACCTCAAATTTATTTACTAAGCTCCTGGCATTGGTGTGCATGCAGGTGTATGTGCGACTGTTCTTACTCTTGGTTACCCTAGCGCAGCCCTTGTATTTGCTTGTTCCATGATGAATACCAGTAGTCCTTGAAATCCCTAGCACTTTGCTTTCTGGACTGCTGCTCATTTTAATAGAAGAAGTGTAAGGACCACTTTCATCTCGGCTTGTGGTTACTGTTAATCCACTTGTCTGTGAGTCTCCCTAAGCTATCAGTTTTCTGACCCACCTAACACTAGCATCAGCAAATATTCTTGCACCCTTTCTATTTAAGTGTATTCCATCCCTGTAGAAGCTGTCTCTCCTGTTAACTAGCACAGATCATGCTGAAGAAAATTCTATCCCATGGGCCTTGCACAGTCTCTCCAGGGCCAGATTGATTGACAAGGCTCTCATCATATGCTCTTTTTATCATGTCTGGCAGAATTGCAGTCACTTTCGAATTTAGCCCTAACCAACTCTTTTTAATGTTGACCTGTACTTGTTACGTAAGTCTGCAGTCTCCTATGCTTAATGTCATTAGTGCCAACATGTACAACAGTAATGTTAATAGTGGAGTCCCACAGGGTTCGGTGTTAGGTCCACTGTTTTGTATATTTATCAATGATATTGATGAAGGTATATCAGGCTTAATATCGAAGTTTGCAGATGATACAAAGGTTGGCAGGGTTGTTAATGACAGTAATGGCAGTGTGCTACTGCAACAGGATCTAGATAATTTGGGCAGATGGGCTAAGAAGTGGCAACTAAAGTTTAACCTTGACAAATGCAAAGTACTGCATATGGGTAGACGTAACCCAAGAGAAACGTACCAACTGTGTGGTACTACACTTAAGGTGGTAGAAAACGAAAAAGACTTGGCAGTAATTGTGCAGTCAGATATGAAGTTCTCTGAGCAGTGCAGACAGGCTGCCAGGGCAGGTCATGGGGTTTTGTCAATGATATATAGGAATTTTGCTAGCAGGGAAAAGGAGGTGATTATCCCTCTGTATAAGGCAATGGTCAGGCCACGCCTTGAGTACTGCGTACAGGTCTGGAGGCCTCATTTTAGGAAGGATGTAGATTTACTTGAGCGTGTACAGAGAAGGGCAAGATTGGTGAGGGGACTGAAGGGATCCTCTTACCAAGAGAGGCTTAAGTTCTGCAAATTGCAGTGGCTGGAGTTGCTGGAACAAACTTCCATCTGTCGTTGTGGAAGTTGATAGGTTGAATAAATTTAAGGAGGAACTGGACAGACATTTGGAGGGAATGGTGTGTTTTTTTTTTTTTTTTTTTTGGCTGATGCTGCATAAGCTCATACATTTGCTTTCTTGCATCACATGCCACTACTACTACTACTACTACTTTGGGAATTGGTGATACATTTGGACATCTCTGGTCCGTGGGAACTTCTCCTGAGTCCAAGTCTGTTCTCATAATTATGGCTAAGGATTTGCTTATTTCAACTTCCTTTGCTGTCTCTTTATTTTGGTGGAGAGATACCATCCACCCCAGGTGCCTTTCTTATGTTTATCTTCAACAATTTCTTCTCCACTTTACTATGTTATTACAAAATCATTAAGCACCCTGTAACAGTTTGATAAACTTCGTGCACTTTCCTCCCTTTATAACCCCTCATGTGTAAATGTAGATGCAAAATACTCATTCAGATTATCACCTATCTGAGCAGGATCATCAACAATTGAACGATCGATATCAAGTGGACTAATCTGATTCATTCCCTTCCTTTTGGAGTTTATATAAGTAAAGAAGTCCTTGCTGTTTTTCTTAGCATCCTTCGCCAAAGATTTCTTGTAATCTGCCTTTGCTTGCTTAGTCTGGTTTGTCACTTGATTACAGACTAAATTATATCTGCCATATGATTCTGTGTCACCTGACACTTTATATGCATCCCATACATTTTTCTTCTCTGCCACAGGTCTCATTAGTTCACCTGACATCCATTTAAGCCTAAACTTTGAACAATATTTCTTATTCGGTATGAAAAGCCTAGTAGCTTCCAGGATTAATTACTTGAATGCTTCCCACTTAGAATTTGCTTTTGGTAATATCATCAGTTGGTCCTCTGTACAGAATTTAAAAACTGTCTGAGACCACTGAAGTCACCTTCATGGAAAGAAAAACCCTTCCCTTTACTCCTGATGGTAATTATATCTTAAAGTAACTCACACATCAGAACACTGTGATCACTGCCACCTAGTGGTTCCTTTATCCGCAAATTCTTCTTGCACGAATAATCACTGCTGATAACCAGATCAAGAGTATTACTCCCTCTGGTTGCCTCTCGAACATGTTGCTGTAGAAAACAGTCATTCAATAAATCCAGGAAAGTCCTGCTAGTGTGCGAGTGACCAATTCATAAGTTCTAATCAATATCTGGCATTATAACACAATGTGATTTACTGGCCCATTCTATTTCTCTGTATAATTCTGTGTTGGACACATTAGAATCATTAGGCTTAATACACACTCCTACTCTCATTTTCCATTTCCCAGTGTTTGTCACACCAAACTGACTGAACATTGCATTGTCCATCTGTCAACTGGATGCACTTCCTTAGAAGTTATGTTTTTCTTAAGAGCATAACCCCTCCTCCCTTCCTATCCTTTCTGTACAGATTGTACTCCATTAATTCAAATTCTGCTGCTTATATCTGTGACACATCTCTGATATCCCATCAATATCTGCCTCTGACTTAACCAGCACTTCAAATTCATCAAGTTTATTTTCTGTACTTCAAGAATTGGTGTATATGCAAGTATACATGCACCTATTCTCATTCTTAGTTACCCTAACACAGCCCATGTATTTATTTGTTTCATGATCACTGCCATCAGTCCCAGAAACCTCCAAAACCCTACCCTCCAGGCTGCTGCTCAATCTAACAGAAGTAGTGCAAGAATAACCTTCACCTCTGTCTGGGGCTTTTAACAATTTAGTCTATGAATCTCCTGAAGTTACCAGTTTTCTGACTCACCTAACGCTGCCATGATAGCATCAGCAAACTCTTTTGCACCCCTTTTATTTAAGTGTATCCCATCTGTTTAGAAGCAGTCTCTCCTGCTAACAAGCACAGACCACGCTGTGAAAAATTCTGCCCCCCATGCGACTTGCACAATCCCTCTATGGGTGAATTGATTGAATGAAACCGCTCCTGTGAAGCATAGGGACTGTTTCCAAAGGTGTATTATTAGCATTAACATTAGTAGAGGCATATGATGCAAGAAAGCAAGCTTATGCAGCATCAGCCAAAAAAAAAAAAAAAAAAGCACCTTCCACTTCACCCCTCCATTCGTCCGAAATACCTGTCCAACTGAGCCTTAAATTTATTTAGGCTATCAACTTCCACAACAAGGGATGGAAATGTGTTCCACCAACAAACTGACATTACAAATATTGCCTCCTCTGCATCTAAAAAACTTTGTTTTCTCTTTCGCTCTCGGCGTTACTTTTCTTCCAAACAGCTGCTCACTCTGTATAAATCGCAAATCCGCACTGCCATGGAATATTGTTTCCACATCTGGGGTGGTGCCCCCAAAACCTCTCAGGCTTCTTGATTCCATTCAGAAGAGGGCAGTTAGGTTAACTAATGATTCAACCCCGGGGGCTCACATCTGGTGAGTATGGGCTTGGCAAACCCAGGGTCCTGAGCTGGATATCATCATTCTTCTCTTTCTCTTGGTGATTCCTTTCTACTTCTCTCTCTCTCTCTCTCTCTCTCTCTCTCTCTCTCTCTCTCTCTCAGGGTAACTCGGGAATTTTTTTTGGCTGGTGCAGCATAAGCCTCAGGCTTCCTTGTACCATATGGCTAATAATAATAATAATAATAATAATAATCTCTCTCTCCACTCGCTTTCTCATAGACGTACTGTTTCTGCTGCATGCCTCTTCTACAGATACTTCCATGAGCACTGTTCTTCTGAATTGACTTCTATAATTCCCGCTCTCTCTTTCAAAACAGTCCGAACACATGCCGCCACCAGCCAACATCCATTTACTGTCCAACTTCAAACCCACAGAACCAACTATTCATATTCCACATTTATTCATTCAACTGCCATTTTCTGGAAAAACCTTCCTTCATACGTATTTCCTGAAAATTACAATCTAGAGAAGTTCAAGTCCAATGTCAACAGATATCTTCTTTCGTCTTCTCAACCTCCAACCCAAGCACGGTACTAAGTACTATAGGTTCTAATAATACCTCTCGTGTTTGGGGTTCACATAAAAAAAAAAAAAAAAAACTACCCGCTGGTTAAAAGCAAATTTCTGCACATCTTTCCTCAATTTGAATTTATGCCCTCTCAGGTGATTATTCTGAGCAAGAGGAAGAATTGCATCAGCATTGAGCATGCTCAAACTATTCGAGGCTTTATACACCTCTATCAGATCACCTCGCCGGTGCCTAGTCTCCAGACACTGTAATTTGCAAAACTTAAGCCTTTCTTCGTAAGAGCAACCCTTTGTTCCATTCACTAATCTTGTTGGCTTTCTCTGTACTCTTTCCAGCAGCTCTACATCCTTCTTAAAATGAGGCCTCCAGACTTGTATACAGTACTCAAGGTGTGACCTGACCACTGCCTTATACAAGGGAATAATCGCTTCCTTATCCCTGCTAGAAAAATTCCTGTATATCATTGATAAGACAACATGAGCTACTCTTGCTGCCTGTCTGCACTGCTCCGAGAACTTCATATCTGCCTGCACAATTACCCCAGATCCTTTTCATTCTTTACCACTATCAGTGTATTACCACAGAGTTGATACGTTGCTCTGGGGTTGCTGTTTCCCAAATGTAGTACTTTACATTTGTCAATGTTAAACTTCATTTGTCACTTTTCAGCCCATCTGCTCAACCTTTCCAGATCCTGTTGCAGCAGCATAGCATCAGCATTGCCCTTAACAACCCTGCCAACCTTCGTATCGTTTGCAAACTTGGACATTAAGCTTGATATACCATCATCAATATTATTTATAAATACAGAAAAGAATAATGGACACAACACTGAACCCTGAGGGACTACACTAATAACATTAGTCCATGATGAGCAGTGTCCATTGATTACCACTCTGTCTTCTCCCCCTCAACCACTCCTTTATCCATAGCAGCAATTCGCCTCCAATGCCACACTGCTCCAATTTGTTCAGCAGGCTTCCACGTGCAACAGTATCAAAAGCCTTTCTAAGATAATATCGTATATAGTATCAAAGTTATTCCCTGCATCCAGTTCTTTTGTGACTGCATCATAGTATCCAATCAAATTGGTCAGGCAAGACTTCCCCTTAACAAAACCATGCTGTGTCCGAGTTATAACTGAAGTCTTGTCTAGATGATCCTGCAGTGCTTCTTTAACCAGTGCCTCCATTAATTTTCCTGGAACAGAAGTTAAACTCACAGGTCTATAATTACTTGTGTCAGCCTTTGATCCTCCTTTGTGAATTGGGCTCACATTTGCACATCCAGTCTATGGGTACCTCCCCTGAGTCCAAGGAAGTTCTCATAATTATGGCTAAGGGTTTGCTTACTTCCTTTGCTGCCTCCTTTAATATAACTGGATAGATCCCATCCACACCAGGTGCCTTTCTTGTGTTTATTATTAATTGTAGGCAGAGGTAAAAGTAGCAGTTGTTTTAGTGGAGGTTTAGGAGCATCAGCGTCTCAAGCCATATTGATATTTTGTATATTGTCTTGGTACTTTGTCTATAAATTGCGTGTTCTGCGGTTGATTTTCTGTTTTCTGGACGAAAAACCCGAGTTTCCAGGAGAAAACTATGCATCGCTGTCCTGAGACCAATTAATACAGCCATGTTGTGAAAAAGGCCCAGAATTATCCCTCACGTCATCGATGGGACTCTCACTGAGGTCTTTTCCACCCAGTGTTGTGATGCCGATTCTACTGTGCAACCCGATGATGGCAGAAGTACATTGCTTGAAAAATTTGAAAGACCAAATGTTTTTCACAAATATTTTATTGTGAACAGTGTCATTTTGTCATCTGAATGAACCTTCATCCTAGCTGCTGCTTGGGTTTCCGTATATATGCAACTAGTTCTCTTTCGTGACTTGCAACTCAGACCTTTATCAAAAGTTAGTAATGTTATTAATCAACAAATTTGAAAATAATGATTAATCACCACAAGTCAGCCTCAAATTCTACATGACAAAAGCTGAGATAGTACCGTTTAGTCTAGCGGTGGGGACAGCGTCTTTACCCCTACCACGAGGAGGTAGTTCGCCCTATCTAGCAAATCATACGACGTCTGAAGAAGTCTTTGACAAATTTAACAAATCTGTCAAAGTTGTTTCTTGACAACTCCACCAAAGCGGATCTTGAGAGAGCAAGCGGTCTGTCTGTCTCTCTCTCTCTCTGTTTCAGAGATGTGCATATAGAGGATAGGCTAACACAATGTGGAGACCGGTTTCCAACTCTCTGCAAGTAGAAAGGTAAGCCCCAACTGTATAGCAGCCTTGACCCCAAGCCATGTCCAGTCAGGACACAGCAGACACTGATGGCAATGGCATTTCTTGAAATTGTATTGGGAATGGTGAGGTCTGAGAAGATGGATCCTGACAGTGAATGATTCTTAAAAGTTAACAGAGGGCTAAATGATATGCATGCTTGCTACAACAAAATCAACGATGAAAAGAAAAAAGCCACTGTCCAGTCATCCATTAATATGTTCTTTTGTGAGGTTGAGCAGCCGACCCCTTCTAAATCTCCACAGCCCTCAACCTCCGAAGCGGTGTACTTATGAGCTGAAGACGTCGATTCTGGCAACAATGCTCAAGAGGTTAAACTTACTGACGTTATGCCTGTTTCTTTTCTTTTTTTGCAATTTTATAATTTCTAAATTTTTTAAATTGCACGCTTTTGTAATTTTTCCTGCGGATGAGAAAAAATTGAATAAATACAATAAATAATTCTATTCACATGTTCGTTGAACATTTTTTTGATTCAATCAATTCAGCGAGCACAGTTGCGAGTGCTGCACAAGCATGGGGGAAATTCCGACTTACTAAAATCCAACTTAAAGTAGAGTTCTGCGGAACGCAACCCTTATGTTAATCGGGGAGTGGCTGTATTTATAAGTTATTTTAAAAATAGTAAGGAAGACTACATTTACTCTATATATTTTTCTTTAGATTTCACTAGTTTTAAAATTTCTTCTCGTTCTTAAGATTTTTAAAGAGAGAAAGATTGTTTCTCTTTCTGCCAAGCAGTTTTCATTAAGCAGAAAACTCTTTCTGATGAAGCATTTGAATGTGGAATGCTTAATATGGACCTTCCAATTTGAGACAAATTATTTGTCTTCCGAAATTTTGAGAAAAATTACACCCATATTTTATCAACATTCATTTTATTTTCTTTATTACTCAGTGACGAACAAAATGCCTTTAGACTTTCTCATTTTTCTCTTGTTATTAGAATTAATTTTACAAAATGGAGTGCCCTTTAATAAAAATCTTTTTTAATAATTGAATGTGTATATGAGATTATTGCAATCCGTTAGATTCCAATAAGAATTAATTAAAAATATGTAAAATCAATAAATTAAGTTTTTTTTCTCTCTTATCGGGACAAATGATGGTATTATTGGGAAGCAGGACTTGAAGTTCTAAATTGGGAAAATCCTAGCCATATCAGGATGGTTGGCCACCCTGATACCAATGCCAATTACCAAAAGATTAGTATATGAACTTATGTTACCATATGGGTGCAGAAAATCAGTAAAATTGACAATTCAGTCATAACATTAGCATTAGCATTAGTAGAGGCATTTGATGCAAGAAAGCAAGCTTATGCAGCATCAGCCAAAAAAAAAAAAAAAAAAAAAAAAAAAGTAACATAAATAAATAAAAATAACCACTTCCTCTTCACCCCTCTGTTCGTTCGAAATACCTGTCCAGCTGAGCCTTAAACTTATTTAGGCTATCAACTTCCACGACAAGGGATGGAAGTCTGTTCCACCTACCAACCACCCGCTGGCTAAAGGCAAATTTCCGCACGTCTATCCTACATCTGTCTTTCTTCAATTTGAATTTATGCCCTCTCAGGTGATTATTCTGAGCTAGAGGAAGAATCCCATCAGCATTGAGCATGCTTAAACCATTCAAGGCTTTATACACCTCTATCAGATCACCTCGCTGGTGCCTAGTCTCCAGACTGTAATTTGCAAAACTTAAGCCTTTCTTCGTAAGAGCACCCCTTTGTTCCATTCACTAATCTTGTTGCCCTTCTCTGTACTCGTTCCAGCAGCTCTACATCCTTCTTGAAATGAGGCCTCCAGACCTGTATACAGTACTCTAGGTGTGGCCTGACCATTGCCTTATACAATGGAATAATCACCTCCTTATCCCTGCTGGAAAAATTCCTGTATATCATTGACAATACTCCATGAGCTACCCTTGCAGCCCGTCTGCACTGCCCAGAGAACTTCATATCTGCCTGCACAATCACCCCCAAGTCCCTTTCATTCTCTACCACTGTCAGTGTAGTACCACAGAGTTGATACGTTGCTCTGGGGTTGCTGTTTCCCATGTGTAGTACTTTACATTTGTCAATGTTAAACTTCATTTGCCACCTCTCAGCCCATCTGCTCAACCTTTCCAGATCCTGTTGCAGCAGCATAGTGTCAGTAGTGTCCTTGACAACCCTGCCAACCTTTGTATCATCTGCAAACTTGGACATTAAGCTTGATATACCATCATCAATATCATTTATAAATACAGAAAATAACAATGGACCCAACACTGAGCCCTGAGGGACCCCACTAATAACATTAGTCCACGATGAGCAGTGTCCATTGATTACCACTCTCTGTCTTCTCCCCCTCAACCACCCCTTTATCCATAGCAGCAATTTGCCTCCAATGTCACACTGCTCCAATTTGTGTAGCAGTCTTCCATGTGCAACAGTATCAAAAGCCTTTCTAAGATCCAAGTATATAATATCAAAGTTATTCCCTGCATCCAGTTCTTTTGTGACTGCATCATAGTATCCAATCAAGTTGGTCAGGCAAGACTTCCCCTTAACAAAACCATGCTGTGTCTGAGCTATAACTGAAGTCTTGTCTAAATGATCCTGCAGTGCTTCTTTAACCAGTGCCTCCATTAATTTTCCTGGAACAGAAGTTAAGCTCACAGGTCTATAATTACTTGTGTCAGCCTTTGATCCTCCTTTGTGAATTGGGGTCACATTTGCACATTTCCAGTCTATGGGTACCTTCCCTGAGTCCAAGGAAGCTCTCATAATTATGGCTAAGGGTTTGCTTACTTCCTTTGCTGCCTCCTTTAATATAACTGGATAGATCCCATCCACCCCGGGTGCCTTTCTTGTGTTTATCTTCAACAGTTTCTCCTCCACTTTACTCCCAGTTATTTCAAGATTCTGTAGCTTACTGCTAGAGTTGAATACACCTCTGGCATTCCCTTTGCTGAATAACTCCTCATGTGTGAATGTCGATGCAAAATATTCATTTAGTTTGTTAGCTACCTGAGCAGGATCATCAACAGTTGACCCATCAATATCAAGTGGACCAATCTGATTCATCCCATCCTTCTAGAGTTTACATAAGTAAAGAACTCTTTGCTGTTTTTCTTTGCATCCCTTGCCAAGGATTTCTCGTAATCTGCCTTTGCCTGCCTAACCTCCTTTGTAACTTGGTTGCATATCAACTTGTATCTATCATAGGCTTCTGTGTCATGTGTTAATTTGTAAGTATCCCATGCATTTTTCTTCTCTGCCATATGCCTCATTAGTTCATCTGACATCCATTTTGGCCTAAACCTTGAACAATATTTCTTAGTTGGTATGTAAAGCCTAGTAGCTTCCAAGATAAGTTCTTTGAATGCTTCCCATTTTGAATTTGCTGTTGGTAACATCATCAGTTGGTCCCACTGTATAGAATTTAAATACTGTCTCAGTCCATCGTAGTCGCCTTTACGGAAGCAATAACCCTTCCCTTTACCCCTAATGGTAGTTACCTCTTTGAGTAAACAAGCAAATACTTCAGAATTGAGCAGGATGGTGCCTCAGAATGCTGTTCTAGTTTGTCACACATATTGGTAATCTCATATACACATTCAATTATTAAAAAAGATTTTTATTAAAGGGCACTCCATTTTGTAAAATTTTCCATTCCAAACACTACTTCAGTTTAATTCAAGATTTGTATAAATGTAGCTGAAGGTGAGCACTTATGTTTCTTCTGTAAGACTGATCAGAAAAGCAAAACCTTAAATTTAGGTAGAGCAAATTCAAAATAATGCTCAGAAAATTTTTAATGCAAGACACTGGGGAAGTTCCAGTTATAATAGATTCAGAAAATCTGTTTTGTATTTAATTTTTTACACTATTAATTACCATAAAACTTTTTTCTATATAAATTTTTCCCTTGCATTCCACTGAAAAAATGGTGAGTGATATAAGATTTAAGTTAAGATTTATATCCAACACTTTCAAATTTACTCTAATCACCTATTTCTCTTTAAAGGAGAGAGAAAAAATTTAAATTACATTGCACTGATTATTAAAATTTTCAACTGACAGAATGGTTATAATAATGAAAAATGAACTAACAGATGACTAAGGTTATATGGTTAGATTTTGAGCATAATGTAATTAATGGTAATAAAAAAATATGAACTACTTTTTTATTAAAATGCAGGAAGATACTTGTCTTGAAAATGTTAACATTTTATACAGAATGACTAAATTTAATGATTTAAACATTTTATTTCCATGGGAAACACAAATGACAAGTGAAAATATTTCTTGATTAAGTACAAATTAAAGTGACATGATATTCAATAGACCATCTTAAGCCTGTACAGAAGAAATGAATACCAGCTAAGTTTTCCAATTCAATAAAAAAATCTAAACTTCACCTTGACTACGATGTCAAAGGTCTAAAATGACTGATGTAATAAGACAAATGTACACTATACCAAAAGTATTGGAACAGCAGACTCAAAATGGGAATTAGACATTGTATGCTACAGTTCACCATTACATTCAATATACAAACCAATAGCATATGCCAGAAAAAAAAAAAAAAAACTACACTAACATCAAGTTGAAATATATAAGATAATTTATTGTGCAATATGATTCACACAGATTTCTTCTATGTTTTGAGGGGATTTCACCTCTCTTGATCATAAACCTTAAATAGATTTCAAAACGGTATAAAGTTCAACTATATCTGGGAACACCACAGTTTGTATTCCAAGCTGGCAGCTGAAATTTAAATTTGTACCTCTTTAGAAATCATTTAATGTTTGTAATCAAGAAAGCAAAAAGTATCCAGAAAATTCAGTTCTCTAAAAACTGTAGTCCAGAATATATAGTAATATATTTCAAATATTGTTTCACAGTATAACCACTTTCCAGCAGTATTCATCACATCCCATTTTGCTGATGCATGCAGATATGTATTTCAAACGTTGTTTCATAGTATAATGACTTTTCAGCAGTATTCATCAGATCCTATTTTGCTGATCATGGCCTGCATTATGTATATGCAACCAATGTGATTGTATTAAGATCCTGTGCTTTTGTGAGGTTTTCTATAATCAAATTCTTACTTTGTATGAATTTTTAGTATGTGATTTTCAGTTCTTGAGATATCTACAGATTATCAAGAGAACTAGTTCAATATGGATGTACACTACCTTACCAAAGGTATTTGGTTACCATCACATTTAAAAAGAGCTTTAATAAACAAACACTATCTGATCTGAAGACTAATGTGAACTCACTGCACTCTTAGGACCTGTTTCCACTGTTCCAGGACTCCAGAACAATAAGCTAGAGGCCACTGCAAATGATCTCTAGCATTCATGCCTTGCAATTCCCAACAGAGGTGGACAATTATAACAACTTTGCAAACATTACATTAAAGTGTAATGTCAGATAAGCCAAAAAATCTGGTGATTCCATCCACCAGATTTTCTGGCTTATCTGACTGTGCGTGCACACCTACATCACCCTCAATCATCTATCTTTTTTGCCACTTCGACTATGATTTACTTTTTGAAATATAAATATGTAGCTGTCAATGAAAAACTGCTGATGTAGTACCTGAAAATTAAGCCTCTGTGAAATGCCATAAGTGCTTTGCCACAATTCATTCTGCTTGTTTGTGGTCTCTGTTTTCATCTACACACTTTTGCATACATCTCATTCACACCGTTCACTATACTGGGAGGAGTGTCCAAATACTTTTGGTAGGGCAATATACAAATAAACTTGTAACCAGGTTACTCAGGGAATAAGTTATTGCTAAGGCAAATTATGAAAAGGATTTGGCAAACAGTTCCACAAAAAACAATAACAAGATCTTTGCATATGCGAGCTCTAGAAGGAAAGGAATAAATTGTACTTGTATATATTACATGTATATTAGTATAATCCCATTGCAGCTCTAGAGGGGAAATTATTGTATTTAAAAGTGAAGAAAGCACAAGGAGCTGATGGCAACTATCTAGTTACATGAAAATAAGTGGCTAAAGTGGTTACTAAATTCCTATGTTCAATAATGGGAGCCTTCATAACCCAGCAGAGGTAGTGCTCCAGTTGTAAGAAAATGGTGGCATTGTACCTGACATGGCCACCAATTTCTTTTTTATTTCATTAAAAAGTTTTATTTATTTTTATTTATTTCTCCTTGCGCTAATCAATGCTTGACTTTTCCCTAATGAACTGCAATACATATTAAATACAATTTTTATATTTTAAAAAAAAAACTGAAAAATTTTTAAATGATTTTTATGCTTGTTATTCTAAACATACCAAAGGCTTTATTAATTCTGTTAGGGGAAACATTATAAGCAAAATAAAAACATGAAACTACGAGTCCATTCCACCTCAAGTGTATAAAACTTTTGAGTGAAAATTGAAACTAATGCGTGTATAAATTAATGTTTTGTCAAATAAATAAATGGCTAAATAATAATTGAGAAAAAAATTAGTGTACATAAATAATAATTGAGACAAGAAGCCATTTTATATAATGAAATACGAAACAAGGTGTATTTAATTCTTGTTGCAGTAGTGACACACCATCCAGTGAGAAACTTATCTGTTTACAGTAAAATGAAACAGAAAATAGCAGTGCCAAGTAGATAACAAAAACAGCAACACAACTGGTAGTGCTATATAAACACTATATAAACAACATATACCATTTCCAAAACTATGCAAGTAAAGCTTTGTATACATTTAGAATGGTAGACAAAGGATGTGCCATTAATTTTGAACTGGCAATTAATGCCCAACAGATATTCCACAGGTGGGTCTGTCAGACCTTATGCTACCACTGAAAGGTTAAACTTAATGAATTTACAGAAGAAAATAAACAAATCCCATACACAAATGGATTACTTACAAGAGTGATCCAGGCAAATACAGATCGCTAAATCTGATTTCTGTGACAGGAAAAATTATGGAGTCAATGATAAAGGATACAATGCTGGGTCACCTTGTAGTTATATCAGAAGTTAGTCTTAAACATGGCTTTATTAATTCTTTGCCAGGCATGTTGGTGGTGACTGCCCACAAAAATGACTTAAATTCGAAAATAAAAATATACTATTAAAGTGACATTAATGCGAATTTTAGTTTTTCTTCATTATTGGTTTGACCTTTGATCAGCATCATTAACTTTTTTTTGTTATTAAAGAAGCATGGCTATAAAAGGTGGTTTTTTTATAGGCTTTGTTAAGCATCTTCTTGTATATAATTATCAAGTGCTCTAAAATGTGAATTTAAGATTGTTGGCTTTTTTTTTTATTGTCCAATCATTGAGCACACTAGCTCCACATTTGATCATTGCATCTCACAATGCCAATGCTTCACTTATGTTTACATTTATCTTCATTATCCAACTGCTGATGCATGCAGGTTTTTCAATACTTGTTTTGCTCACTGACAGCAATGATAATGGCAATATGTAGGCATTAACAAACAAGTTATATGAACATGTGTAAAGCACATCAGAGTGAGTTTTATTTTAAAAAATTAATTGAAAATATACATTTTAAATACAAAAAATGAAGTGTTCATAACAAATTAAAAATAAAGTTGGCTCTAGATAGTGAATAATTTTGAATTATTTCATGCCTTTATTATAAAGCATAACAATGGTGGAGAAAGTCCACCAATATGCCTGCTAAATTTTTATTGCCCCTGGTAGAGAGGTTAAGGGAAGATATTGTCTGATCCATGGTAAGGGTAATATGAGGTAGGTACGAACAACTGGATGAAGAGAATTGAGATTTTATAAAGGCTTTTGATCCAATCCCTCATTAACATCTTTTGCATAATCTGGAGAAAAGTAAAATAGGAACAGGGTAGTACAGTAACTAAAGGAATGGTTCACTGGTAAATGATAAACAGTAGTTATAAATGGGTAATGCTCCAAATGTGTTAAGAGAGAGAGAGATGTCCCTCAGGGTTCTGTGTTAGGGTCACTATTGTTTCTAATTTTTCATTAATAATATTAACTTGGTTAGTAAGTAGGACTAATAATAATGAGAACCACCACAGAATGCTGCTACAACAAGATTTGGACTAATTATACTAGTCTAACAATGGCAATTAAATTTAATTCTAGTAAACACATTAAAATAAACAGGAGGGTCTGCATCAGGGTCAAGATAAATTATCAACCAGGAGTGAGGGGCAACACTAAACACCATTAATGATGAAAAGAACCTTGGGATTATAATGCAAGTAGGTGAAAGTTATTTGGTTTTTAGGAGCATTAGCAACTAAGACCATATTACTCTGGGGATATGCGGTGGTTATTCCCTGACCTTTCTGCATCCTCCGTATTTGGTGGTCACGGGCTCGAACCCTGGTCTAATCAAGAAGCGTGTGCTACACACTGCTGCTCCTGCCCACCTGGCTATGGAGGCGCCGGATTATAATGCAGTCTGATATCATGTACAGTGAGGTGTACATTCAACAGTACACTACAGCTGCAAAGACATCACAAGGAGTACTGTCAATGATAAACCCATACTTGCCAAAGTTTAGAAACTTAAAAACAAAAGACTTTTAGTAGAGATCAAGGTTTAGCTGGAATACTCCAGAACTGTATTTTTATACCGAGACTTTTCTTCCTCATTAATGATAAAAAAATTGATAAATAATAAATGCATGACATAAACTGAGGCAGATAAATTAGGCATTTCATAATGAAGTAAAGATATAGTTTTTTTGGTTGGTTTATTTTAATTGTGTTCAACTACAGCAGCATGTTGGAGGGGCAACAAGAGAAAGCAATACTCTTGATCTGATTATCAGCAGTGATTCTTCATGTATTAAGAATCTATAGGTAAAAGAACCAGTGAGTTGCAGCGATCACAGTGTACTAATGTGAAATTTAATTAAAGACATAACTACTGTTAACAGTAAAGAGAAATACTTTTACTTTCATAAGGGTAATTATACAGTGGTCTCAGACAGTTTTTAAATTGTGTGCAGTGGGACCAACTGATGATTTTACCAACAGAAAATTCTAAATGGGAAGTAATCAAAGAAGCTACTAGAATTTTCATACCAACAAAGCAATATTGTTCAAGGCTGAGACCTAAATGGATGTCAGATGAACTATTGAGACATGTGGCAGAAAAGAAAAGTGCAAGAGATGCACATAAATTATCAGGTGATAGAGAAGCCTATGGTAGATATAAATTAGTCTGTAATCACGTACAAAGGAGGTTAGGCAACCTAAGGCAGATTACGAGAAGTCTCTGGCAAAGAAAAACAACAAACGGCAGGACGAGGTTAAATCACATTGGGCCACTTGATGTCTAAGGGTTAACTGTTGATGACCCTGCTCAGGTTGCGGACAAACTGAATAGGTATTTTGCATCTACATTCGCACATAAGGATTTCTTTAGGAAAGGGGATGCCAGAAGTTTATCAAATGCTAACGAGGCACTAAGTGACTTTGTGATAACTGAAAAAAAAGTGAAGGAGAAATTGTTGAGGATGGATATAAAAAAAAAGGCACCCGGGGCAGATGGAATCTATCCACATATATTAAGGGAGGCAGCAAAGGAAGTAAGCAGGCCTCCTTTCAGGGGAGGTGCCAATGAACTGGAGAAGTGCAAATATATCACAAATTCATAAAGAAGAATCAAAAGGTGGCATGAGTAATTACAGACCTGTTAGCTTAACGTCTGTTCTAGAAAGAATAATGGAATCACTGGTTAAAGTAGTAATGCAGGATCATTTGGATAGGCATGCAATTATACTGCAATCACAGCATGGATGGATTTGTCAAGGGGCAGTCTTGTCTAACCAATCAGATAGGTTACTATGATGAGTTACTTGGTCACTGCAGTGACCAAGGAGCTGGACACAAAAAAATAATTTTGATATCAGCTTATATTTCAGGATGGCTTTTGATACTGTTGCACATAAAAGACTGCTGTACAAATTGGAGCAACATGGCATTAAGGGCAAGTTACTGCTATGGTTAAAGGGATGGTTAAGTGGAAGAAGACAGAGTGGTCATCAATGGGCACTGCTTTTTGTGGACTAATGTTATTAGTGGAGTTCCCGGGGGTTCTGTGCTAGGTCCATTGTTGTTTTCAATATTTATCACTGACATTGATGAAAGTATATCAGGCTTAATGGCTAAGTTTCCAGATGATAAAAAGGTGGCAGAAAAATTGGGTCGATGGGATGAGAAATGGCAGTTGAAGTTTAATATCGACAAATGCAAGGTAATGCACATGGGTAGCAGTAACTTATCAACTGTGTGGTATTACACTCAGGGTAGTGGAGAATGAAAAAAACCTGGGTGTAACTGTGCAGTCAGACATGAAATTCTGAGCAGTGCAGATGTCCTGCCAGGGCAGCCCATGGGGTTTTATCAATGATATACAGTAACTTTGCTAGTAGGGATAACAAAGTGATTATCTCTTTGTATAAGGCCATGCTTAGGCTGCATCTTGAGTGCTGTATAAAGGTCTGAGGTCTTACTTTAGAAAGAAGAATGTAGATCTGCTGGAATGGGTGCAGAGAAGGGCAACTAGATTGGTGAAGGGAAGAAAAATGTTTTTACCTAGAAAGGCTTCAGTTCTGCAAATTGCAGTGTCTTGACACCAGGCACTTGTGGAGAGATCTGATTGAGGTGTTTAAAGCCTTGAATGGATTGAGTAAGTTGAATGTTAATGGTATTTTTTCACTTTCTGAGACTACAGAGATTAGGGGGCATAAATTCAAGTTGAAGAAGGATGGTTGCAGGATAGACGTGCAGAAGTTTGCCTTCAGTCAGAGGGGTTGTTGGAACAGGCTTCTATCTGTTGTTGCTGTTGAAGTGGATGGGTTGAATAAATTCAAGGAAGAACTAGACAAATTCTTGGAGTGTACAGATGGGTGAATTTTTTTTTTTTTTTTTTTTCTGTTGCTATATAAGCTTGCTTTCTTGCATCATTTGCCATTACTACTACTACACAGTATTCAATAATGCAAAATCTTTATGTTCTGCAACCTTAAGTTGATTATAAATGCACCAACTTATGTAATTGATTATCACAGTGCAATCGCATCACTCAATAAATTCTCTTAAAAAATTAAACATTTAGTTATTACTAAAAATTATAGAAATCTTATAATACCGTGAATAATCAGACTAAAATATGAATAGCAAGTGCTTAAAAAATGGTACTCATCTTTGAATAAATCTGCAATAATTTTTTTTTTTTGAAAATAATGGTAATTAAATCATTTAGGTGAGGAGGTAGAGTGAAGGAAATAAAAGAGGGTGTTAAGGGTGATTTAACGGATTTTAAAATGGGCCAAAGGAAGTAGAAGTGCACATCTCCAATCCTAGGTTGTCATTAGAAAAGGAAGAAATCATTAAGAGTAAATTAAAATGAAGTTTAAAATTTAAAAATTAAAATTTTTAAAAATGGATAATATAGTATGACGGAGCCAATAGTCGTTACGAAGGGCTTTCGTTGATTATAATGTCTTCAGTTGGAAAATTAAGCAGGAAGTGAACGCATGCTGCATTTTAAAGGTTGTCCATGCTTCCCACGGAGAACCTTTAAAATGCATTCCTATCATTCCTAAATTTGCCCACATTTTTTCTAAGAGTAATTGCACAAAATATCTGCATATTATACATCGTACGTCTTTAGCGATTATACGAGAAGAGCTTAGGAAAAGATTCATTAAGAAATATAACTTGTTAAATAGTATACACCAATTAAGATTCCATCTAAAAAGAGATATGTCTCCTCACGCTTGGACAGACTTTATTAACTTCAATAACATACGCATCCACGCTACCACCCATAACATAGAAAAATTTCTACTGTCAACCTTTCCTCTAAATCTCTCACCTCCTCTGAGCTCTCTGGCCTAGAATATGGTTTTAATTTTTGCCGTAAAGGACCAACATTATCCAATTAAAGACTGCATAGTGGAACTTCAATCCAAACTAGAACAACATCCTGATAAATGGCGATTTATCCATTAAACAAATAGTATATTAAATTCCAAACTCACACCTAATTCTAATATAAAAAACAACTATCGGATATACATAAACTTAGCAAAACTTCTAACATAATCATACAAAAAGTGGACAAAGGGGATATGATTGTCATTCTAGACAAAGACACCTTTGTCATTCTAGACAAAGATACAGAAAAAATGGACTTAATCTTAGCTGATCAAGACAAATATAAAATCGTTAACAACCATAACACCACTAAACTTAAAAATAAACTCAACATAATTTTAAGAAAACTCAGGCAGAATAAAGAAATCAATCTATATATTTTACAGCAAATAGGAATCCGTAATAACGTCCTTCCTCATATGTTCGGTATTGTTAAGTTACATAAACCTGATCACCCATTAAGACCTATTGTTTCCTTCAATAAATCAGCTTTCGCTAACTTATCGACTTATCTAGTACGAATCATATCCCCACTTACCAGATTTTCAACATTCAAAATCACCAACACTAATCAAGCTTTTCAAAAAATCAGCAATACCATAGTTTCTGACGGAGACATTCTAGCATCCTTTGATGTTGTGTCTCTATACACCAATGTACATATCCCATTCACCTTGCAAGCCTTACGCGAATTCTTAACAGCAGATAATACTTTAACAAAACGAACCACACTTTCCATCAATAGTATTCTCGAACTTACTTCACTTTTATTAGACGCCAGATATTTTAGATTTAACAACAAGATCTTTCAACAAATATTCGGTTTACCAATGGGCTTAGGTATTTCTGCCCCCTTGTCCGAAATTTATCTTGCCACCATAGAAAATCAAATTTTGCAACCCTTTCCTTCAGAAATAAAATTATATACACGTTACGCCAATGACATCCTCATAATAGGCAATAGATCTTCCATAGATAATCTCTTTTTAAAGTTCAATTCTATACATGACAGGCTCAAACTTGCCCTTGAAATCGGAATGAACATCCACATCAATTTTCTTAATCTTCAAAACAGATACAAAATTAAGTACAAAAATTTTCAGAAAAACTACACATACCGGAAAATACCTTCATTTTGCTTCGCACCATCCCCTTAGCACAAAAAAAGCTGTATTATACAACCAAATCCATAATGCTTTCAAATTCAGCTCCTCACAATATGATTTACAAAACGAACTTCAACACCTCATGGAGAAATTCAGAAATTCATATCTAGAAACTACCCTCCCCAACTCATCTCTCATACAATCTCCACCGTTAAAAATAAAATTAATAACCCATCTAAACATAATAATAATAAAAAAGCAAACACACGCATAATTCTTCCCTACCATAACGAACTTGTAGGACAATTCCACCGCATATTTAAAGGTACAGATATTTCGCTCAACTCTGCCACGTACAATAAACTAGGATCTTTTTTAATTCCTATAAAGACACACATAAATACCCCACTAGTGACCTCAACAATATTATATATCTTATTAAATGCCAGCCCAACTGCGACGCCTGCTACATCGGCAGCACCACTACAAAATTCAGCTCTACTAAAACCTCCAACACCTGCTCATACTAACCACCAAAACAGTTTTAGAACAGGCCAATCCAACACAGAACTTACAATACATGCTCATACCCACAACCACACCCCCCTAGTCGATTCCGCTATCACCATTATTAAACTCAAATCCAGTCACAAAATTCTTCATCATGAAGCACTTATTATCGAATGGTTCTGGCACCATTCTAACCTCAATATCATAAACATGAAACTTCCCTTCAACCTTTCCCCGGCTTGGAACCTCTCGCGGTTAATGTTCCCACATGTCCAAAAGAGCACTTAATTTGTCAACTGAAGACTTTATAATGACTATTGGCTCGGTCATACTATATTGTCCATTTTTAAAAATTTTAAATTTTAAATTTTAAACTTCATTTTAATTTACTCTTAATGATTTCTTCCTTTTTTAATGGCAACCTAGGATTGGAGATGTGCACTTCTACTTCCTTGGGCCCATTTTAAAATCTGTTAAATCACCCTTAACACCCCCTTTTATTTCCTTCACTCTACCTCCTCACATAAATGATTTAATTACCATTCTTTTCAAAAAAAAAATATTGCAGATTTATTCAAAGGTGAGTACGGTTTTTTAAGAACTTGCTATTCACATTTAGTTATTTAAACATCAACAATAATTTTTCTTCTAAAATTCTTCTAACATCAAACAATATACAATGCAGAACAGACTACCTAACAACCATGATGATGCATTGAACTCCACTTGGATCATTAATGCTACTTACAAAAAGATAAGCACTGAAATTAAGATATTAAAAGTTAAATCTTTATTACAGAAATCAAATATATAAATATAACTCTGAAAACATGATGTACAAAGTCCAGATTTGTTTTTCATCTTATCTTGTAAATATTGTTATACAACACTGCATTTAGGCTAAACAGAAGCCACTTAATTGACTTATGTGTATATTGTTAATTCAGTAGGTCTTAATTGAAAAAAAAAATAATAATAAAAATTAAAAACATAGCTGTGTACAAACTTGAGTAAAACCAGGAAGAAAACTATAGTTATCAGAAAACTGGAAGATACATCTGATCACTGAAAAAATTTTCAATATATCAGAAGGGTTGACAGGTGTATATATGAGACTTCACCAGTAGAGACAAAAAGGTAATACCACACTGTGCAAATCAATGGCAGACCATATCCTGAATAATTTAAAGTGTTCGGTAACAAGTTAAAAAATTAGTAAGCAAGTATAAAACTTGGGAGACATTTTTATTCAATTTTATTATTATTTTTTGTATGAGGTATGCTACATAAGCTTTGCTTCTTTGTTCTTTTCCTACTTCTATTGGAATTACTATTAAAACTTCAGACTGCACTTTTTGTGCTAGTAGCAAGTAAAATCTTAAAAGGCAGGAAGCCTCTTAAAAAACAATTGCACTGGATCTATTGTGACCTCACGAAGTCATAAAAGCAGCAACTGCTTCATACAGGTGTGCAGAGAAATGAGTGAGTTAACAGCAATCAAGATATAAAATAAAGAGAATAGGTTGCATAAATTTCTCCACTTTGGATATTCTCAACTCAACCCTTGGGAATGTTATTATCCCACTATGGCACAGAGCTAAAATATCTAGGTGTAATAATAAGTTAAACTTCCAGCCACATCTTAACTACCCCAAGAAGGAGATTAGAAACTACACTGCAATTGTTGACAGGGTCTCGCACTGGGATCGGGGATTAAACAGATGCATCCTATCTCTGTTCTGCCAGGCTGTCTTTCTCCTGATAATTACATACGTATCAGGAATCTGGTACACTACTCACCATGACATGTGCCTGTAACATGGTAAGTACCCATGCCTTGCAAATCCTCGCAGGAGCACTGCTGCTAGACTTAGAAGTCCTTCGAAGTGGCCTACTATACCATCTCTCCAAAGGAACCTCCTGGACCATTTTGGATTTCACCACAAATCCTGACAACACTCATGCAGAAGAGAAGAGAAGACAAGACTCCTTGCATATCTGAGTCAGGTGTGGCAGGCATGCTGACTGACCTCCCCCAAAGGGGAGGTTACACGTAAATTCTTCCCAAATATTGACAAAGTGCATCCTCAACCTCCCCCTATGATTTTCACCAGCTACCTCCTGACAGGACATGGAGCTATAAAATGGAAACTTACAACCCTTGGTATTGCAGATGTCCCATCCTGCACATGCAGAGGAATGGAGACCTGGACCCACCTTTTCCATGAATGCCAACTCTATGATGACCTTAGGAGTATCCTCATCTTTACAATCACCTATATATCAAAGGACTAGGAAAATCACTTGCTATATAGCAGAGAAGAAGAATGCTCTCTCATGTTTTGCACAGTATCTCTTAACCAGAAGAAGAACCCTGCTCCAACCAAATGACAGACTACCACCTGGAACATAAGAAGATGGAACAACTGCCAAGAGTGAACCTCAACATAGAGCGCTAACTGGCAATCAGTTGGGCTCCCTTGCATGGCTTACTTTCAAATCTCACTTTCCCTCCCCTCCTTTCACCTGATAGAGCCTTGTCGCCATTGTAACTAGGGATACCTTCCCTTTTATCCTCATACTTCTGTCTTTCTCTCCCCAACCCTGAATCCCCTCACTCTAACTTCACATTTTTTTTTTTATAGGTCCTTGCCACTGAAAGCCCAGGCAATTAGGTGGCAGGACCTGCCAGAGATTTTGGGACTGCCTGGCTACCTCCCAGAGGTTAGTGGTGGGTGCCCATCAGGGGCTCAAAAAGCCATAGGTACAACACAGCCCAACACTAAACTTCACAAAACAACACACAACTCTGGCTTTTACAGAGTACTGTATCACCACACAGAGTAAATGGCACAGATGTGGGAAACCACTGGAGGTGCCCTCCACCCAAACACTATATCACTATGGCAGGTGTGCAAAAATGTATAAGTATGTGTGTGGGGGGGGGGAATTATTTAAATATTTTTCAATTAAGAGTTCTTGAATTTTATCTTGAAAAAATTAAAATGAAAGATGAAAATGACCCCACCCACAGTTTCCAGTGGATTAAAAAAAAATGGAAAACCATAAGTCATGCCAATGCAAAATACAGGCAGGTGGGAACAGTAGGATCAAGATTTTGATAGAAGAGACCAGAACTGATCAAGTCTTGGTATTGAATGAAACAAAGCACTTATGTTCAGAAAAATATGTGGAATGATATCAAGTGGAGCAAGTTGGAAAGTGTAATTACATTACTTGCATCCAATGGAAGAATTTGAACTTGAACTAACTTGGGCAAATGTTATGGCTTTTATCCCAGTGGTGACAAAATTATATAAATTTTTTATGATATGGTATGAAACAATGAATAACGTTAGCATGACATTGAGTCTATCACATGCTACCAGTTTTGCTACATTACTATGGTGCTAGACAGTGCACTTACCAGTAGTATAAGTAGCTATATTTATTGCAACTACAGATGTCAAATGTTTAAAGAAATTAACATTGTAAACAAGGCTGGATTTAAACTTGTTGTGGCCCTAATCTATAACATGTATGAGGCTCTTCTCTTTTACAGTTCACCTGTGAGAATATTAAAAAAGGATTTTTTTTAAGATGGAGCGAGGCCCCTTTGTAATGTGATGCCCTAATCTGTAGCTTGTTTAGCTTATGTGTAAATCTGGCCCTGATTGTAAATCTAGCATAACCAGCTTAGACTTCAAACTAACTTAAACATTCTAGGTTGTTTCAGAAAACTTAAAGAAATAAAGCATGAGCAGACCTGAATCTACCATTGAATTTGCACATGTCTAAAAACAATCACATCTGATTCCTAGAGCTGAGTAGAGAATGTACTTTAAGAATGAGGATATACTAAAAATATTCTCCAAAACATTACTACTGAGAATCATCCATCATCATGGTAGCTACCAAAATTTTCCCAGACTGTCAACAAAGTTTCTTCTAAAGATAGTTTGATATCTTTTAGAAACTGAATTACAAGATTGATAACATAGTAAGCCTGTATTTTTTTTTTATTGTTCCAATACTTTTAGTAATATATCGTGTATATATGCATACATTAAAACTAGATTTTCAATCAATGAACAATCATGATGATAACTGCAGAGAAAACAAGAGGTGCTGGGCAGTGTATACACACAATATCTTATAAACTGTTTTATACATTTTTAAAACTCTCGCCGATGGTATTTATCAGGATCAAAATAAGAAGTAACAACAACACGGTTGCTGAATTTTCTTCCTGTTAGATTTTGCTGTGCTTTTTGGCAGTCGATAACTGTATTAAATTCAACAAATACCTAAAATAAAAGCAAAAGTTTTTCATTACATGGTAAAAACACAACTCATCACTTTGGAACAAAAAAAAAAAAAAGTTATAAAAACAGCCTAATGAATCATATAAATGAATCATAAATCATATAAAAGTATGCATAAAAGCAGATAACCACATAATTTTGAGATGAATATTGAAATTACCTTTCCACAACCAGGTACTTCAACGCCTTCAATTGGACGAGGGATTTCTAAACTTTTTACAACACCATACTTATTACATTCTTCACGAATATCTTCAAGAATATCTGAAAAAGGAGAGAAAGAATATTTACAACTGAATTCTAAATGTCAAATTCAACTTATGGCTAGTTCTTGAATAATTTACAAAAACTGCTTAAAATTAATAGAATTAGCTACAGCAAATAAATTAACAAAAATTATAATACTTTTTTTTATTAGCACAAAATATATTTATTTCAATTAACTCTTGTTATAAAAGTCCTGCTCAGCAGTATCCCATTTTTATCTATCTTTCTCCATGGGCCAATCCCACGAAGTATCATACTGTTTATTTTAAGATCTAAAGAAGAAATAAACCTGGATAAAACCTTTCTTCCTTTTGATTTTTTGCTTTGGGAAAGGGATGACAGAGACTAAGGCAGTCTCTATATGACTGGGGATTGAATGGATGGTGCTTAGCCATTTGAAAAGTCTGCCTTGAATTCTTTGGAACTTCCTGGTGCTGGCAGAAGTAACTATGAATGTGGGAGATGAAGAGAAATGTGAAGAATCCAAATTTGGAGAAGAGTGCAATCCAGGAGGAAGAGGGGGAAAGTGAACTTGCCAATGTTTTTGTTGTTTGGCACGTGGGCTGTGTTGAATGTTGTCCTGTGCAGTTTTTTCCCTGGCCTAAAAAATCTCCAAAATCAGCTGCTGCAGGCCATAACACTTTGGTTGAAACATACAGTAATCTCCCCTTCCCTTATTTACTTTTTTTCCTATTTTGGGTTTAACTAATGTTTATTTAGTTTATTATTTGGCCTGTACATCAAAAAGTGGCAATTGCTACTCAATAAATTATTTCTTATTTATGCAGAGTGTTCATTCAGTCTTAGTATATCATGCTACTTGCATAATGGAAGATTACTTTTCAACTGAATTTGCCAATGTTTTGTGATTGGCACTTGGGCTGTGTTGTTTCCTGGTATCATTCTGCCACTGTTAACACTAATGCAGTAATTATTCTTGTAGCTATGGTTTCAATTACTTTTAATATATTTGATGGCAATATTTTTGCAGTTTTATCCATTTTAGAAAAACAAATTAGCTTTTACATATCCTAAATTGTCAGGTGACACAAAAGCCTATGGTAGATACAAGCTAGTCTGTAATCAAATCACAAAGGAGGTTAGGCAAGCGAAGACAGATTATGAGAAATCTTTGGCAAATGATGCAAATAAAAACAGCAAAGACTTCTTTACTTATATAAACTCTAAAAGAAAGGAATAAACCAGATTGGCTCACTTGATATCAATGGTTTGACTGTAGATGTTCATTCTCAGATAGCTACTAAACTAAATGATTATTTTGCATCTACATTCACACATGAGATATTCAAGGAGGAGAAGGTCAGATGTTTATCAAACTTTAACAGGGAGTTAAAGAAATTTGTAATAACTGAGAGCAAAGTGGAGGAGAAATTGTTGACTTTAAACATAAGAAAGGCACCTGGGGTAGATGGAATCTATCCAGATATAATAAAGGAGGCAGCAAAGGTAATAAGCAAACAAACCCTTAGCCATAATTATGAGAGCTTCCTTGGACTCAGGGGAGGTACTATGGATTGGAGATGTGCAAATGTGACCCCAATTGACAAAGGAGGATCAAGGGGTGACACAAGTAATTACAGACAGACCTGTTAGTTTGACTTCTGTTCCAGGTAAAATAATGGAGTCACTGGTTAAAGAAGCACTGCAGAATCATCTAGACAAGACAGCGGTAATAATTCAGACACAGCATCGGTTTTTTAAGGGGAAGTCTTGTCTGACCAATTTTATTGGATACTATGTGGTCACAAAAGATATGGATAAAAAAATTAATTTTGATATCATATACCTGGATTTCAGGAAAGCTTATCAAAAGCTTTCCTGAAATCTTTCCTTTGCTTTCCTTTCCTGAAAGCTTTCCTTTTCTTCCTGAGATTACAAACCTGAGGGGGGAATAGATTCAAACTGAGGATAGCTGGTTGTAGAATAGATGTGCGGAAATTTGTCTTTAGCCAGAGGGTAGTTGATTGCTGAAACAAACTTCCATCCATTGTTGTGGAAGTTGATAGCTCAAATAAATTCAAGGCAGAACTAGACAAACATTTGGAAAGAATGGATCAGTAAAATGGGAAGGTTTTTTTTTTTTTTTTTTTTTTTGGCTGATTCTGTATAAGCTTGCTTTCTTGCATTATATGCCTCTTCTAATGCTAATTTTATAATTATTTTCCCTTATTTTTTTTTTTTTTTAATGGTGATCTCAATTAGAAAAGGTATTAGCACATACAGTACTGAAGTGGTGTGTAGTTTGAAGGTTGAGCAGAGAGAAAATACTGCTGACATACTACAGAAATTCTGTATATTGTAATTTTCAGGAAATATGTGCAAAGGTGTTGTTCCAAAGGACAGAAAGGATAAATCAAGTAGAGGAAAAGTTAATTAGATGAGTTTGGAGGTGAACAGTGATTGGAGTTGACACTTGAGGCAGGAATTCGGAATGGTCTGGAAGAAAGAAGTGGAATTATAAATGTCAACTGAGAAAAACTGTGCCCAAAGAAATAACAAAAAAAAAAGAAAAAAAAAGCACGTAGAAGAAGCTGGTATATAAGTAGCTTACTTTCAATCTGTATCATTAATTCTTTTGTAATAGAACATGAATCAGCATTAAAAAATAATGAATTTTGTTAGGCTTTGTGAAGTCAATTCTTGAACATAATTATCAAGTGCTCTGAAGCAAGAATTTAAAATTAGAGTCATGCTGGTGCCCACATCCTGCAGTGGATTGAAAATGGCTGATGATGATGATTAGGATGATGTAGGTGCAATAAAAGACAGATGCTATTTATATTATCCTCAGATCAGAAGCAAGCAAATATTGATTGGATACTATGATGCAGTCACAAAAGAACTGGATGCAGGGAATAACTTTGATATCATATATTTGGATCTTAGAAAGGCTTTTGATACTGTTGCACATGGAAGACTGCTGCACAAATTGGAGCATTGTGGCATTGGAGTCAAATTGCTGCTGTGGATAAAGGGGGATGGTTAAGGGGGAGAAGACAGAGCGGTAATCAATGGACACTGCTCATCGTGGTCTAATGTTATTAGTGGAGTCCCTCAGGGTTCAGTATTGGGTCCATTATTGTTTTCTGTATTTATAAATGATATTGATGATGGTATATCAAGCTTAATGTCCAAGTTTGCAGATGATACAAAGGTTGGCAGGGTTGTCAAGGACACTACTGACACTATGCTGCTGCAACAGGATCTGGAAAGGTTGAGCAGATGGGCTGAGAGGTGGCAAATGAAATTTAACATTGACAAATGTAAAGTACTACATATGGGAAACAGCAACCCCAGAGCAATGTATCAGCTCTGTGGTACTACACTGACAGTGGTAGAGAATGAAAAGGACCAGGGGGTAATTGTGCAGGCAGATATGAAGTTCTCTGAGGAGTGCAGACGTGCTGCAAGAGTAGTTCATGGTGTCTTGTCAATGATATACAGGAATTTTTCTAGCAGGGATAAGGAGGTGATTATTCCCTCACTGATTATTCAGGCCACACCTTGAGTACTGTATACAGGTCTGGAGGCCTCATTTCAAGAATGATGTAGAGCTGCTGGAACGAGTACAGAGAAAGGCAACAAGATTAGTGAATGGAAAAAAGGGGTACTCTTATGAAGAAAGGCTTAAGTTTTGCAAATTACAGTGTCTGGAGACTAGGCACCAGCGAGGTGATCTGATAGAGGTGTATAAAGCCTTGAATGGTTTGAGCATGCTCAATGCTGACGGGATTCTTCCTCTTGCTCAGAATAATCACCTGAGAGGGCATAAATTCAAATTGAGGAAAGACAGATGTAGGATAGACGTGCGAAAATTTGCCTTTAGCCAGCGGGTAGTTGGTTGGTGGAACAGACTTCCATCCCTTGTCGTGGAAGTTGATATCCTAAATAAATTTAAGGCTCAGCTGGACAGGTATTTCGAACGAACAAGAGGGGTGAAGTGGAAGTGGGTTTTTTTTTTGGCTGATGCTGCATAAGCTTGCTTTCTTGCATCATATGCCTCTACTAATGCTAATGCTAAATAAAAGTGCTAGCTAGTACATAATTTGGAAATCAATGTGGGGCACAGTTTTTCAAAATTTGTTTTGTTTAAGTTTCACACGACGACAGTGAAGAATTTTTAATGCCCACCCATACTGTGGGCATTATAAAATTATGAAAAGTACATATGTGAAGCATGTAAGAGAAGTAGTTTATTTTAAAAAGCGAATTAAAAATATACATTTAATATAAAAAATACTTTTTAGAGTTAGTATTAGTATGGGGAAAATGATGCAAGGAAGTAAGTTTATATAGCATTGGCCAAAAACAAAATATACTTCCCATATCACTTGTCCATCCCCTCTAACAATTTGACTAGTTCTTCCTTGAATTTATTCAAAATATACATCTCTACAACAGCAGATCGGAGCAGGTTCCAACAATCAATCACCCGCTGGCCGAGGGCAAATTTCCACACATCCTGGGTCGTTTTAATGCATGGGTGTACCCGGCAGACGCCAGGGCCTCACTTACGGTTAGGAATGCAACTAAGAGAGAGCCAGAAAAAAATTAAAACTAAATTTAAACTGAATAGGGGCCACATTTGGAAATTCGCTGGGGGGGACCCCCGAGAGTTCTTAAATTGGCCCTACACACATCTATCCTGCAAGCATCCTTTCCCAACTTGAATTTATGCCCCTCAAAATGTGAGTGCATGTGTAGTCTGAGTAAGAGGAAGTATTCCATCAGCATTGAGTTTACATAATACAGTCAAAGCCTTAAATACTTCAAACAGTCCTAGTCTTCAGACACTGCAATTTGAAGCCCTTCCTGGTAAGAACAACCTTTTGCCAACAGATTGATGTCCTTTCTAAAATGAAGTCTCCAGACCTGTACGAAATATTCAAGATGCATCCTGGCCATTATCACATCCTTATCACTGCTGTAAAAATTCCTGTACACATCACTGAAAACACTACATGAGCTGTACTGACAGCTTGTCTGCACTACTCCAAAAACCTCATATCTGACTGCACAATTACTCCCCTTTCCCAAGTCTTTTTCATTTTTCAGTTCCTTGAATATGGTACCACACAGTTGTTACATTAACCTGGGATTACTGCTTCCCATATGAAGTACCAAGCATTTGTAGATATTAAAGAGGGGAAGTATATATTCAGTTTCCACTTTTTGGCTATCTATATAATTTGTCCAGATCTTGTTGCAACAGCATACTTTGCTAACTGTGATTAACTACCCTGCCAACCTTCATATCATCTGAAAACTTATATATTAAGCCTGATATGGTTTCATCAATATCAATAATAAATATAGAAAACAATGATGGGCACAGCACTGAATGCTGAGGCACTCTGCTATTAATATCAGAAGAGCAGTCTTATTAATAACCAATCTGTCTTCTCCCACTCAACCACTCCTTTATCCTAATGACACAATTTATTAAAAAAAATGGGAGAAAATGTATATGAAGTTAATGCAAGCAAATGGTATAAGGCAAAGGAGTGAAGGGATGAAAGTGTAGATAAAAAAGGCATTTGCCATTTTGCCTTTTTTTCATAACATATTAACTTCATACACATATTTTCCCAAATTTTTACTAAATCGCGTTAATCACCTATTATTGGATTACTATTATTCATCCTCATCATCATCAATTGCTTCATTCAGTGAGATTATCATCATCATCAGCCATTTTCAATCCACTGCAGGATGAAGGCCTCTCCAGCAACTTTCCAGTTCCTTCTGTTTTGAGCACTGGCCATCCATTTACTACCCAAAAACTCATGAATTTCATCTATCCATCTCCGCCTTTGTCTTCCAGGTTTTCTTCTAGCTCCTCTTGGGTACCATTCTGTTATTTTCTTAGTCCATCTGTCATCATGTCTTCGAGCTATGTGTCCTGCCCAAGACCATTTTAGTTCTTTAGTTTTGATAAGAATGTCCTTTACTTGAGTTTGCTGCCTAATCCATGTGTTTCTCTTCTTATCTAACAGTCTGATTCCCAATATAATTCATTCCATTCTTCACTGTGTAGTTCTCAGCTTCTCTTCCATTCTTTTGGTGAGTGCCCAAGTTTCACTTCCATAAGTCATGGTGGGGAGTATACACTGATTCATTATTTTACGTTTCAGACAAACTGGGATCAGTATGTGAATATA
Organism: Mastigoproctus giganteus; assembly: GCF_048544385.1. NCBI lineage: Eukaryota > Metazoa > Arthropoda > Arachnida > Uropygi > Thelyphonidae > Mastigoproctus > Mastigoproctus giganteus. The sequence goes on along the minus strand of NC_143582.1, from coordinate 228,616,192 downwards.
TTTCCTGAATGCTATCCATCCAAAATTTATTCTTCTCTTGACTTCCAGCCATTTATCATTATTACAGCTAATAACTTGTCCCAGATAAGTATATGACTCCACCTTTTCAATTACTGCTCCTTCAATCATTATTTCCCTTTCTGTGGCATACTTGTTCAGTATGTGACTATATTTCCTGAATGCTATCCATCCAAAATTTATTCTTCTCTTGACTTCCAGCCATTTATCATTATTAGAGCTAATAACTTGTCCCAGATAAGTACAGTATATGACTCCACCTTTTCAATTACTGCTCCTTCAATCATTATTTCCCTTTCTGTGGCATACTTGTTTCATTACTTTTGTTTTAGCCATATTCATCTTTAGTCCAAAATCCTTACTAACTGTGCATAACTGATTAAGATTTTCCTCTAATTCTTTGGGATCGTGGCTTACGACCACAATGTCATCTGAAAATCGTAAATGGTTTAGGTACTCTCCGTTCACATTGACTCCTTTCTGCGACCAGTCTAATCTTCTGAAAGCTTCCTCACGGGCAGCAGTAAACAGCTTTGGAGATACACCTAATTCTGTTTTTACACGATAGATACGTTCCTGAAAAATACGTGTAAAAAAAATTCGTGTAAAAAAAGACATTGTATTTATGGAAGAAAAGAAGATTGGTTCCGGATCTAAAAAAATCAGTAAAAATAATTAAAAAAAAAACACATAAAAATATTCGTTTTAAGCTTATTATTTTATTTAAACAAAATACACATGTAATAATATGAAATTAAAATGTATTAAAATAAATTTGTATGCATATGAAATGAAAAAAAATTCTTCATGAACAAAAAAAATCTGTTTTACACATAAAAAGATTTTATTCATTTTCACTTTCTGATAATAAACGGCGCATATGTTTGCGTACGACTGGAATATCACTGCTATCACTAGAAATGTTGTGGACATCGTCTTCTTCCTCTATTAATGAAATTCTTTCTGTGATCTCTTGAGCAAAATCAGCACGAGTCTCCTCTGGTGCTGATGTTTCACCGGTTTTACGAACGAATTCAGTTATTAATCGTTGTGTTCGTGTTTTGGTTAGGCCGTTATATAATTCTCTGTAAGAGGCTGTCAACAACTTCAGTTCACGTTGAAACTTCCCAGCGCTTTCCACATTAGGGTCATTTTTGACAAAATGATTATCTAATTTTCTGGCCAGTTTCAGACCTTCTTTTATTAAATCTGCATTTAGAACAGGATCATTTTCTTCATTATCACTACGTTCTGTGGGATAAGGAGTCCCAAGGACAACCTCTAATATTTCATCTTCGCTTAGGGCTTTGTCGGATAACAATTCATCAATATCTTCAAACGATAGATCATCGAATCCTTCTCCACCAATTTTGTATGCCATTGTAATGATGTTGGGAAATTCGGTCGTATTAGGGATGATGGGATCTTTGCTTTTTACACATTGTGGCCAAACCGCTTTCCAACACGCATTTAAAGTTGCTGGTTTTAATTCAGTTAACGCTAATCCAACTTGATTGATACAATCCATAATTGAGAATTTCTTCCACACATCAATGATCGTTAGTGTTTCATCATTCAGTTTGTCCAAAACGTGTTGGAATGTTCGTTTTACGTAGTATGTTTTAATTGTCGCAATTATACCTTGGTCTAGCGGTTGTATCAAAGATGTAGTATTAGGTGGCAGAAATAAAATTTGTGCGTTTGGGTTTTCCAAGACAGGATGGCCGGGTGCATTGTCAAGAATCAGAAGAACTTTAAATTCGAGACCTTTCAAATTCATATAACGTCTGACTTCTGGGACGAAACATTTGTTGAACCATTCTGTAAAAATAGTAGTGGTCACCCAGGCCTTCTTGTTTGCCATCCAGTGAACAGGCAGTTTATTGATATCTACACCTTTCATTGAACGTGGGTTTAGGGCTCGATTTACCAGCAGTGGTTTCAACATACGATCTCTTGAAGCGTTGGAGGAAAATAATAACGTCACGCGATCCTTAGCTACCTTAAAACCACCAGCAGTTTTCTGCGATTTGGCTACATACGTTCTGTTGCATTCGTTTCCAGAAGAAACCAGTTTCATCTGCATTCCACACTTGATCAGGAGTGTATCCTCCATCTTCAATAATTTTTGCAAGTTCCTGCTGGAATACTTTAGCAGCCGATTCATCTGCAGATGCAGTTTCACCTTTAATTTTTATATTATGAAGAGCATTCCTTTTAAGAAACCCTGTCATCTAACCTGTACTCGCAGAAAATTCATACTTTCTGTTTAACTGGGATGAAGTGCTTGGCTCCTTTTCTTTAATCTGTCTGTAAATTCTTAGTGCTGTTTGCTTGATGGCATTTCCATCTACTAGTACTCTTTTTTGTGACTGATCTTCTATCCATATTACCAGAGCCTTTTCCATTTTTTCCTTGACAATATCTCTTGTATATGATGATGAATTAACACTTACTTTTGTTCCAGAACATACGGACTTCCTAATTGCAGCTTCATTTTTCTTAATAGTTCTTACGGTAGCTTCATGTACACCAAAATGCTTTCCTAGAGGCGTAGCCACTTGTCCAGTTGCAAGACTATCTAAAATTTGAATTTTAAGTTCTGGTAATAGGCGAATTATTCGACATTATATAAGGGCTACCGAAAAATATCTCAGTTATAATTAATAAAAAAATGTATGAAAAATTTGTAAACTTACAATTTATTGACTATTGGCAAAATTAATAAATTTATATGTGCACAAATTTCACTAAAGATTCTTTCACTTTGAAATAGAGCTTACTACTACATGTCTTCCGAAGGTACAATGCACGAATACCGTAAATGTGCACCAAATTCAATAAAAACGTTGATGATTCATAGATACCTAGACGTACACATTGGTAAGCAAAAGCACGCGTTTCAAAACGCACACACTAGCTGTTATCCAATCTATTGGTGCGTGTAATATAGAAATGATACTAATATGCCACAAATAAAAAAAAAATTCTTACAATTTAGGCAAAAAAAAAATTCATAGAAATCGTGTTAAATCAAAATGACTCGTGTAAAAAGAGAATGAAATATTTATTTTGAATTCGTGTTAAATCAAATTCGTGTAAAAAAAGTTCGTGCAAAAACAGAATTAGGTGTATTGTCTCCTTGTCGAACTCCTTTCTCGATTTTAAATTTGCTACTGTCTTTGTCTAGTCTAATAAAGGAGGTAGCACTCTCATATATTTTCTTCAAAATCATAATATGTGCGGTATCTATGCCTTGTCTTTCCAGTGCCCGAAACATTGCCTTATGCCGTATGGAGTCAAATGCCTTTTCATAATCCACAAATGCCAGGCATAATTGTGTTTTATATTCATTTGCTTTCTCCATTAGCTGTGATATTACGTGAAGGTGATCCATAGTTGAGAATCCGGTTCTAAAGCCAGCTTGCTCTTTCGGTTGATTCTCATCAAGTATTCTTTCTAATCTGTTAGTAATGACCCTTGTGAACAACTTGTAGATGTGGGATAACAAGCTAATTGGTCTATAATTTCCAATTTCTGATTTATCTCCTTTCTTATGCAGCAAAACTATGATTGCATTATTCCACTGCTTAGGCGTCACACCTTTTCTAATGCACTTTGTGAAGAGCCTTGCCAGTTTTTGTGTTATGTCTCTTCCTCCCAATTTTAACAACTCTACAGTAACTTCATCTTCCCCCGGGGCTTTCCGATTCTTCATTTTCTTCAATGCATGTTCTACCTCATCAGGAAGAATATCGGGTATGTCGTATGTGTTGCTACTTTGCAATCCATCTTCCCCACTGCTGGTATCATTCCCTCGCTCCTTGTATAATTCTCTATTGTAGTCTTCTGCTATTTGAATTATGCCTTCTCTGCTGTTTATAAGTACACCATCGCTATTCTTCAGTTTCAGTATCATTTGTCTTTCTGTATTACTGCTCATGGCTGCTGATTTAAATCCTTTGTTTTCCTTTAATGCTTGTTCTACTTTTCTTGTGTTAAATCTTCTTATGTCCTCTCTGAGTCTCTTTCTAATGGCTTTGCATAACTCAGTATACTCAATTTTCTCCCTGTCAGTGTTTTTCTTGCTCTTCATTTGTCGTCTTCGGTTCATCATGACAAGTGTTTCTTGACTAATTTTTTCTTCTTTGGATTTCTGTTTCCCTATAGGTTTCTTGGGCTTTATCACTTTCAGAAAGTTGTAATATTCCTCTTCGATATCTAGGTCCTGAGCAGTCTGCAGAAGCTCAAACTTGTTCTTAAGTTCCAGTACATACTGCTTTTTCTCCTCCTCTGTTATCTCAAAGACCTTTGTATTATTTACTCGAGTCAGTTTTTTCCTTTCCTTTCCTACATCTATATCAAGTGTACATCTTACCATTCTGTGATCACTTCCAACATTTACCTTATTCAGGACGGTAACATCATTCACAATATATCTTCTGTTAGTGAGGATGAAGTCGATTTCATTAGTTGTTAATCCATTTGGACTCTTCCATGTCCACTTTCTGTTCACCTTTTTCTTGAAAAAAGTGTTCATTACTGACAGTCCTTGAGATTCTGCAAATTCCACGTCTTTCACCTCTTTTATTTCTTTCACCAATTCCAAAATTTCCTATAGTTCCTCTTTCTGTGCTGTTTTGCCTTTTTCCAACCTTAGCATTGAAGTCCCCCATAATAATAGTGTAGTGGGTTTTCTGCTCATCTAGAAGAATCTCAATTTCGGTGTACATTTCTTCAACCTCTTCATCATCATGGCTCGATGTTGGTGCATAAATCATTATAATCTTTATCTTATACCTTTTAGAAATCTTGAGTATTAGTCTTGACACCCTTGGTGATGTACTTTTGAATTCCAAAATGTTGTTTTTAAAATCTTTATGGACCAGAAACCCAACTCCACCTTCACTCCTTTCACTGTTTCCATTGGTGTACAACAGATTTCCACTTGATAAACTTATAAGTGGTTCATTTCTTCTTCTTGTTTCAGCCAAACTGATGATATTCCAATTCACATTTTCTAATTCCTTTTCCAGCTCTAATATCCTGTCTTCACCGATGAGTGATCGTACGTTATAACAGGCCAAGTGCAGTTTCCGTGCATGGCAGCCTGGTCGTACCCAGAGATTCTTAGCACCCTCTGCTTCCACTCTGATCCTCTCGCTGCCGTAAGAGGGAGAGTGAAAGCTGCTGGGGACTGAGGGCCATTTGTATTGTTGTGCTCTCATATGCTGGAGGGTTTGGTCTTTTCCTCTTCACGCTGACCAGGTGTCTTGAAGAGAACCACTCTACACATTCGTTGCCACCTAAGTGACGTAACAGGGCTTACCATCCAGAAGGTGTGCATGAGTGGATTTTAGGGAGGCAGGCCAACTGGACTTCTCCTAAATCTTCTGTAATAGAGAGATATTGGATCCATCAGTGTTTTAGGCTGAGTGTCTGATAACACACAGGATAACTGTTCCCCTCTAAGCCCCATTACTATTATTAATTTACTTTAATTGGGACTACCTTGTCCATATTTTTTTGTGGAAGTTCTACTGCTTTACCCTCCTATTTGCTCTCACTTATTTTATTCTTAAATTTCCTTTTCTTCCACAGGTATGGACAAGTATAGAAACACAGTTTTTGATACATGATCAGGTGTAGTCCCCTGAAGAAATACCTGATTATGTATCAATATTTATTTATTTATTATTATTTTTTTTAGCTAACATCAGATTTTAATTTTAAAATTTTTCTTCTCCATTCTTGGACTTACAACCAAAGTATCCCACCCTTATCTGATGCTTGCTATTACTCCATATATCAGGGGTGGCAAACCTTTTTAAGGGTGCGTGCCAAAATTGGCTAAATCTTTTACAAGACTACCCTTGTGTATCAATCAGAATTTTTCGAGTGCCTCTCAGAAGGTGATATTCAAGACATTTAATCACAGTTTCGTCAGTACGTCTTACCACTCCGACTTCAAACAAATCACTGCATGAATACAGCTATTTGCTGAATGGTGTAACATCACTACATGCCTGGCAGAGAGAGAATGAACATGTGTAGGTGGATTCCTGGAGTGATGTTGTTTCGAAGTTTGAAATTTTTTTGGGACAATGAATTCTACGTGCCAAAGAAATTTGTATATGTGCCACGGGTTGGCCACCCCTGCCATATATTAATTTAATCAATTTTGCTTTACAGTTCTCTTTTCACTAATTGGCTATCCAATTCAGCCTATAATTTTGCTTAATTCATTATATCATTTAGGATATTCATATTCTTTCTCACGCCTTCAGTATCTCCAATTTCTGCTATCCTTCTCCTATTAGTTTTGGCATTTTGTGTAATTTACACCTTCATCTTTGTCCTTTTCAACAGATTTATTATTTTTACCTCATATATATATAAACTTTTATCCTTGCTGCTTTTTTGCAAACTCAGGTGTAAATATCATATTTTTATCTCTCCATTACCACTTAACTTTTCGCCCCATTTTTAACCTTATTATATATATAGTTATTTATTATTATTTTTTTATGAGAACCCCAAGCACGAGAGGTGTTAGTATCTATAGTACTTAGTACCATGCATGATTTGAAGGTTGAAAAGATGAAAGAAGATACTGGTTGATATTAGACTTGAACTTATGTAGATTGTAATTTTCAGGAAATATGTATGAAGGGAAGTTTTTCCAGAAAAAGGGAAGTGTAATGAATAAATGAGGAAGAAGAATGGCACATGTTCAGGCTGGTTTGGAAGAGAGAGCAGGAATTATGGATGCCAATTCAGAAGAAGGATGCAGCAGGAATAGAACGTCTGTGAGACAGAGAGTGGAGAGACTTTGTTAGAAATGAGTCATTATTTAACCTAACTGCCTTCTTTTGAATGGAATCTAGAAGCCCGAGAGAGAGATTTTGATGTGTGAACAGTAACAGCAGGCTCTTGTTATAACGCGGTTCGCTTTACGCTGATTCGCTACAACGCTGTTCTTATATTATAACCCGTATCTGACTATAACACCGTCACAAATCACTACAATGCTCTTTTACAGATTGCATTTTTGGCATATTTAAAGAAATCGTTCCATTTGATGGAGTCGATAGCTTCAAAATGAATAGCAAAACAGCATTAAAATGTTTCCCATGCCGATTTAAGAAATTTTCCCATGCTAATTAAATTTAATTGCAGTACAGTGACTTGTTACGTAGTTCCGAGATCAACGTTTTAAAAAATTATCAAGTATATTGCTTTTAATATTTGCATTATATATGTATTTATGCCAAGTCTAGTAATCACTCAGTACAGTATTAGACATTGTGCGTAACGGACAGTTTACTTGAAAATTGTATCATAATTAATGCAACCAATGCAGTTACATTTTCAAAGAGCTAATAATAGCAGATATGAAAAAGCAACGTCTGGACGCAGTACGAAGACTACAAATGTAAGAAAAAGACTGAATTTGAAAATTAAATTAGACGTTTTCAAGCGAATCAATTCTGATCAATGACAAGCGGATGTGTGCATAATTTAGGACTGGCAAATTTAACTGTAAGAACAATTATAAAAAAATAAAGAATAAATTTTAGGAGTGGGAAAGCCAGTTGTTGCAAGCAACTAGGGCTAGGCCAACAATTAGGATTGAAATGGAGAGACTAACTAATTTTATTGAAGATAATATCCAATTCAGAATTCAGTTAAGTTAAATATTATAAAAAAAAAAAAGAGAGAGAGAGAGAGAGATTAGCTTATAAGATAATCTGAAGAAAACTCACCTAAAAAAAAAAATGTGGAACCACTTAAAACTAGCATTAGCATTAGTAGAGGCATATGATGCAAGAAAGCAAGCTTATGCAGCATCAGCCAAAAAAAAAAAAAAAAAAAAAAACCCCTTCCACTTCACCCCTCCGTTCGTTCGAAATACCTGTCCAGCTGAGCCTTAAATTTATTTAGGCTATTAGCATTAGCATTAGTAGAGGCATTTGATGCTAGAAAGCAAGCTTATGCAGCATCAGCCAAAAAAAAAAAAAAAAAACCCACTTCCACTTCACCCCTCTGTTCGTTCAAAATACCTGTCCAGCTGAGCCTTAAACTTATTTAGGCTATCAACCTCCACCACAAGGGATGGAAGTTGATAGCATAAATAAGTTTAAGGCTCAGCTGGACAGGTATTTTGAACGAACAGAGGGGTGAAGTGGAAGTGGGTTTTTTTTTTTTTTTTTTGGCTGATGCTGCATAAGCTTGCTTTCTTGCATCAAATGCCTCTACTAATGCTAATGCTAATAGCCTAAATAAATTTAAGGCTCAGCTGGACAGGTATTTCGAACGAACGGAGGGGTGAAGTGGAAGGGTTTTTTTTTTTTTTTTTTTTTTTTTTTTTTAGGCTATCAACTTCCACAACTTTGAAAACTGCTAGATTGGGGGGATACAAGGACTAATAGATTAACAGTAGCCACTGACAGAGGTGAAAGTGATTCTTGCACTGCTTCTATTGGAATGAGCAGCAGCTTGGAAAATAAGATGCAGGATATTTCATAGACTGCTGGGAGTCATTGGCGTACAAGTAAACACGTGGGTTGTGTTAGGGTAGTTAAGAAAAAGAACAGGTGCATGTATACTTGCGTGTACACCAATGCTAGGAGTTTGGTAAATAAAATTGATGAATTTGAGGTATTGCTCAAAGCATCAAAGGCAGATATTGTTGGGATATCAGAGACGTGGTGTCACACAGATATAAGTAATGCAGAACTGGAATTTGGGGAGTACAACGTCTACAGAAAGGATAGACAGGATAGGAAGGGAGGAGGGGTTATGCTATTAGTTAAGAAACACAAAATCCAAGGAAGTGAAGCCAGTCGACATCGCTGGAAGTGCAGTGTCGAGTCAGTTTGGTGTGACATAAGCATTGGGAAATCAAAATTGAGAGTAGGAGTGTGCTATAGGCCTAATGACTCTGATGAGTATAATAAGAAACTGTACAGGGAAATCGAGTGGGCCAGTAAATCAGAGAGTCTTATAATGGGGGATTTTAATTTCCCAGATATTGACTGAAATTTGTGGGTTGGTCACTCTGTCTCTAACTTCTCCACTAATGCCGGTGTCCCCCAAGGTTCAGTTCTTTCCCCCACTCTTTTCCTCTTGTATATCAATGACCTTCTTCCATTGACTGGAAATCCTATCCATAGTTTTGCCGATGACAGCACATTGCATTCAACTTTCCAATTTGAGAAACCTTGTCCTGCTCAATCAGCTTCAACTTCTCGAAAATCTGCTACCAATTCCTTAAATGCTGATCTTCAGGTAATTCTCCAGTGGGGCAAAGACAACTTAGTTGATTTCAACCCTTCTAAAACTCAGTCTTGTCTTATATCTCGCAAAAAGGATTCTTTTGCTCCTATGCTTATCTTTAGTGACACTCCAATTTCTAGGCAAAAGGATATATCTCTTTTGGGGATTACCCTGACTTCTAATCTCTCTTGGCACAAGCACATTACAAATATTGCTTCCTCTGCATCTAAAAAAGTTGGTTTTCTCTTTCGCTCTCGGCGTTACTTTTCTTCCAAACAGCTGCTCTCTCTGTATAAATCACAAATCCGCCCTGCCATGGAATATTGTTCCCACATCTGAGGTGGTGCCCCCAAAACCTCTCTCAGGCTTCTTGATTCCATTCAGAAGAGGGCAGTTAGCTTAATTAATGATTCATTTCTAACAGAGTCTCTCCACTCGCTGTCTCATAGACGCACTGTTTCTGCTGCATGCCTCTTCTACAGATACTTCCATGGGCACTGTTCTTCTGAATTAGCTTCTATAATTCCCGCTCTCTCTTTCAAAACAGTCCGAACACGTGCCGCCACCAACCAACATCCATTTACTATCCAACTTCAAACCCACAGAACCAACTTTTCATCTTCCTCATTTATTCATTCAACTGCCGTTTTCTGGAACAACCTTCCTTCATACGTATTTCCTGAAAATTACAATCTACAGAAGTTCAAGTCCAATGTCAACAAATATCTTCTTTTGTCTTCTCAATCTCCAACCCAAGCACGGTATTAAGTACTATAGGTTCTAATACCTCTCGTGTTTGGGGTTCACATAAAAAAAAAAAAAAAAAAAAAAAAAAAAACACACTAGCAGGGCTTTTGTGGATTTATTGGATGATTGAAAAAAACTAGTTTTATCGAATAGTTTTAAAATCCGGGAAGAAGCTGCAAGTGCAGATCAAGGAGCCGAAACTTTCAAAAAAAGAACTTGTTAAAATTATCGAAGAGGGGTATTATGTGTTATACTTCTCAACAAGTTTTTAACATAGATGAAGCAGGACTTTTTTGGAAACTAACGCCTAAAAGAAGTTTCATATTGAAAGAACGAAAAAACATGCCAGGTTCCACAGCGGCGAAGGAATGGTTGACTTTACTGTTGGGTGGTAACGCTGTGGGGGATTTAAAATTAAAACCCCTTTTAGTTTACCAGGAAGAGGGCTAAAGTACAGCCCAAAATCGACACATTTTTCATGATTAAATTCATCAATTAAATTCATGATTTTAATTATAATTTTAAGTTTAATTTTGATAGGTAAGTAGTTACCATATAATTATATACATATCATTCCATAATTATATATGTATAATGCAGAATATTTTATATGTACAAATATTTGAATATTAAATATTTTGACCGACATTTGTGCATCTTTTCACTACCGTTTATTATTGATTAGGAAATATCCTATGGCACCAACCGCAACTCAAAATAACATATGTTACCTTATGTGAAAGCGGCGCTCACTTAGCGCCCTGTTTTTCCGGAACGAATTATCAGCGTTAAGCAGGGGTCACCTGTATTCCATGGTAGGGTGGATTTGTGATTTAAACAGAGTGACCAGCTGTTTGGAAGAAAAGTAATGCTAAGGGCAATAAACCCAGTTTTTTAGATGTAGAGGAAGCAATATTTATAATGTGCTTATGCCAAAAGAGATTAGAAGTCATGATAATCCTCATGAATTCTTGTTTACCACAACAGCCGATGTAAATAAGATATTCTGAAGGTAGCAATGTTTCAAATGAGAGGGAAGATAAAGCTTGGGATAAAAAGCTAAATAATTTCAAGGGGTGCATCAGTGTAGTAAATTATAGAAGATTACTTAGACTTAACTGTGTCTACGTTAATGTCAGGAGTGTTGTCAATAAAACGGCTGAATTTCAGCTGCCGGCTAGGACGACTAATGCTGATATAATAGCGCTAACAGAAACAGGGTGCCACCTGGGAATTGGTGATGACGAGTTCCTCTGGTATGCATAATGTATTCAGCATTAGTAGAGGCATATGATGCAAGAAAGCAAGCTTATGCAGCATCAGCCAAGAAAAAAAAAAAAAAAAACCCTCCCATTTCATCCCTTCATTCGTTCCAAATGCCTGTCCAGATCAGCCTTAAATTTATTTAGGCTATTAGCTTCCACAACAAAAGATGGAAGCCTGTTCCACCAATCAACAACCCGCTGGCTAAAGGCAAATTTCTGTACATCTATTCTACAACTTTCTTTCTTCAATTTGAATCTGTGTCCCCTCAGATTCTTAATCTGAGCAAGAGGAAGAATTCCATGAGCATTCAGCTTGCTCAACCCATTCAAGGCCTTATACACCTCAATCAGATCACCTCGCAGATGCCTACTCTCTAGGCACTGCAATTTGCAGAACTTAAGCCTTTCTTGGTAAGAGCACCTCTTTGTTCCCCTTACCAATCTTGTTGCCCTTCTTTGTACTCGTTCTAGCAACACTACATCCTTCCTAAAGTGAGGCCTCCAGACCTGCACACGGTACTCTAGGTGTGGCCTGACCACTGCCTTGTATAATGTTTAGGAAAGCTAGGGAAGGTAATGGGTGGAGGGGTCATGCTTCTTAACAAAAGCAGCCTAATCACAAAAAGGGCTCTTGCAGAGTCTGAAGCTGCGTCTGCCAGCATAGAATCTGTGTGGTGTGAGTTAGTTGGAAGTAAAGGAACAATGAGAATGGGAGTAATCTGCAGACCAAAAGATTGTGAAGAATATGATGAGTCTTTACATGCAGATGGAATGGGCAAGCAAGTGTGAATGTCTTATATTATGGGTGACTTTTATCTGCCCCAGATTGATTGCAATAAGTGGGAGAGAAACTCATGATGAGGAAAACGTTTTTACCTGTTCAAGTAAAGCCTGTTTAAGCGGCACTCCTTTGGAGTGCTGCTTGAATGGACTTCGAAAATGGCCAGAGAAGTAGCAGCTATGTTTTAATACTGCTAAATGCAAAGGCTTACATTTAGCATATTTGTGGGGAATAGAAACCCACAAATCAATTATACACTTGGTGAGGTTGAATTAAAAACAGTGGAGGAGGAAAGGGAGTTAAAATATGGGGCAGATATGAAGTTTTCTGAACAGTAAACAGGCAGCCAGGAGAGCCCATGGTGTCCTATCAATGATTTATCGAACGTTATCCTGTAGAGACAGGAAGGCCATAATCCCAATGTATAAAGCAATTGTAAGACTGCATTTGGAATACTGTTTTCAAGTATGGAGACCTCATCTGAAAAAAGACTGAGCTTCTTGAAAGGGTCCAAAGAAGGGCAACTCAAAAGGCAAGATCGGCAGAATGATGACCATATAAGGAGACTCCGATTATGTGGGTTACAGAGCTTGACAACCATGCCCCTCAGTGGTGACCTAATTGAGGTTCACAAGGCTCTGAGAAGGATTAGTAAAATGAATGAAGGCAGAATTCTGACCCGTTACAAAGAATTTCAGAACTAGGGTCATAAATTAAAATTACTGGACTTGAAGTCTAGGTTATATTTTAGAAAGTTTTCATTCAGCCACTGAGTCGTAGATAGCTGGTACAAGTTGCCCTATCAGGTAGTTGAGGCTGACAGTTTGAATAAATTCAAAGGCCAACTGCATACTTACCTGTGTGAGGAGGAAAGCATATAATTTGCATTTTTGTTATCTACTTGGTTATTTTTTTTTTTTGCCAGTGTAGCAAAAGCCTATGACGTTCTTGCACTATATAGCAAATATTATTACTATAATGAGGACACAACTGGTATCATCAATTAGCAACTTTGTTTGTTGGGCTGTGAATAAGTATATTGAATCTAATCAAATAACGGATGGTGTGCTTTTGATTGAAAAAGTTCATTAAACGTATAATACAACCTCTATTTATGGACTACATTTGTCTAATGCAGAAATTGAGTAATTGAGTATAGAAGTGAGGAAAGACTTTGGGGTATTATTGCAATGTAGATATCAAAATATTTTGATACCTAGGGCACAAAAGGTGATATAGTTGTACACGTTGGCACTAATGATATTAAGAGTAGGAGACCGGCAGAATTACTTAACAAGTACAGGTCACTGTTGAAAAAAAGCCGTGAATTAGGGTTGAATACCGCTCAAGGGGTAGAATTTTTTTCAGCATGGTCTGTACTTGTTAACAGGAGAGACTGCTTCTACAGGGATGGGATACACTTAAATAGAAAGGGTGCAAGAATGTTTGCTGATGCTATCGAGGAAGTTTTTTTTTTTTTTTTTTTTTTGGTAGTTGTTGGCGCATCGGCTTCTGTGGCCATAATGCAACTCCCAAGGTTTTTGCAGTACTTTGATCAAAGCCCGAGGCGGGATTCGAACCCACGACCTTTGGGTTGCCAGGCAGGCACTTTACCCACCCGGCTAGCCCGGTCGGCGAGGCAGGGTTAGGTGGGTCGGAAAACTGCTAGATTGGGGGGATACAAGGACTAATAGATTACCAGTAGCCACTGGCAGAGGTGAACGTGATTCATGCACTGCTTCTATTGGAATGAGCCGCAGCCTGGAAAATAAGATGCAGGGTATTTCAGAGACTGCTGGGACTCATTGGGGTACAATTAAACACATGGGTTGTGTTAGGGTAGCTAAGAAAAAGAACAGGTGCATGTATACTTGCGTGTACACCAATGCTAGGAGTTTAGTAAATAAATTTGATGAATTTGAGGTATTGCTCAAAACATCAAAGGCAGATATTGTGGGGATTTCAGAGATGTGGTGTCACACAGATATAAGGAATGCAAAACTGGAATTTGGGGAGTACAATGTCTACAGAAGGGATAGACAGGATAGGAAGGGAGGAGGGGTTATGCTATTAGTTAAGAAATACATAAAATCCAAGGAAGTGAAGCCAGTCGACACTGCTGGACAGAGCAGTGTCGAGTCAGTTTGGTGTGACATAAGCATTGGGAGATCAAAATTGAGAGTAGGAGTGTGCTATAGGCCTAATGACTCTGATGAGTATAATAAGAAATTGTACAGGAAAATAGAGTGGGCCAGTAAATCAGAGAGTCTTATAATGGGGGATTTTAATTTCCCAGATATTGACTGGAATTTGGGGGCTGGTCACTAACACGCTAGCAAGAATTTTGTGGATTTATTGGATGATTGTTTTCTACATCAGCATGTTCGGGAGGCAACTAGAGGGAGGAATACTCTTGATTTGATTATCAGCAGTGATCACAGTGTGCTGAAGTGGGATTTACTCAAAGAGGTAACTACCATTAGGGGTAAAGGGAAGGGTTATTGCTTTTGTAAAGGCAACTACGATGGACTGAGACTATTTAAATTCTATACGGTGGGACCAACTGATGATGTTACCAACAGAATTCAAAATGGGAAGCATTCAAAGAACTTATCTTGGAAGCTACTAGGCTTTACATACCAACTAAGAAATATTGTTCAAGGTTTAGGCCTAAGTGGATGTCAGATGAACTAATGAGACATATGGTAGAGAAGAAAAATGCATGGGATACATACAAATTAACACGTGACACAGAAGCCTATGAGAGATACAAGTTGATCTGTAACCAAGTTACAAAGGAGGTTAGGCAGGCGAAGGCAGATTACAAGAAATCTTTGACAAGGGATGCAAAGAAAAACAGCAAAGAGTTCTTTACTTATGTAAACCCTAGAAGGAAAGGGATGAATCAGATTGGTCCACTCGACATCGATGGGTCAACTGTTGATGATCCTGCTCAGGAAGCTAACAAACTAAATGAATATTTTGCATCAACATTCACACATTAGGAGTTATTCAGCGAGTGGAATGCCAGAGGTGTATTCAACTCTGGCAGTAAGCTAGACAATCTTGTAATAACTGAGAGTAAAGTGGAGGGGAAATTGTTGAAGATAAATACAAGAAAGGCACCTGGGGTGGATGGGATCTATCCAGTTATATTAAAGGAGGCAGCAAAGGAAGTAAGCAAACCCTTAGGCATAATTATGAGAGCTTCCTTGGACTGAGGGGAAGTACCCATGGACTGGAGATGTGCATATGTGCCCTAAATTCACAAAGAAGGATCAAAGGGCGACACAAGTAATTATAGACCTGTTAGTTTAACTTCTGTTCCTGGAAAATTAATGGAGGCACTGGTTAAAGAAGCACTGCAGGATCATCTAGACAAGAATTCAGTTATAGCTCAGACACAGCATGGTTTTGTTAAGGGGAAGTCTTGCCTGACCAATTTGATTTGATACTATGATGCAGTCACAAAAGAACTGGATGCAGGGAATAACTTTGATATTATATACTTGGATCTTAGAAAGGCTTTGGATACTGTTGCACATGGAAGACTGCTGCACAAACTGGAGCAGTGTGGCATTGGTGGCAAATTGCTGCTATGGATAAAGGGGTGGTTGAGGGGGAGAAGACAGAGAGTGGTAATCAATGGACACTGCTCATCGTGAACTAATGTTATTAGTGGAGTCCCTCAATGCTCAGTATTGGGTCCATTATTGTTTTCTGTATTTATAAATGATATTGATGATGGTACATCAAGCTTAATGTCCAAGTTTGCAGACGATACGAAGGTTGGCAGGGTTGTCAAGGACACTACTGACACTATGCTACTGCAACAGGATCTGGAAAGGTTAAGCAGATTTTATTTTATTTTATTTTATTAATAACAAGATACACAACAGGTAACCATTAACAGTGTATCTGAGATAGGCTGAGAGGTGGCAAATGAAGTTTAACATTGACAAATGTAAAGTACTACATAAGGGAAACAGCAACCCCAGAGCAACGAATCAACTCTGTGGTACTACACTGACAGTGGTAGAGAATAAAAGGGACCTGGGGGTGGTTGTGCAGGCAGATATGAAGTTTTCTGAGCAGTGCAGACGGGCTGCAAGAGTAGCTCATGGTGTATTGTCGATGATATACAGGAATTTTTCTAGCAGGGATAAGGAGGTGATTATTCCCTTGTATAAGGCAATGGTCAGGCCACACCTAGAGTACTGTATACAGGTCTGGAGGCCTCATTTCAAGAAGGATGTAGAGATGCTGGAAAGGAGTACAGAGAAGGGCAATAAGATTAGTGAATGGAACAAAGGGGTGCTCTTACGAAGAAAGGCTTAAGTTTTGCAAATTACAGTGTCTGGGGACTAGGCACCAGCGAGGTGATCTGATAGAGGTGTATAAAGCCTTGAATGGTTTGAGCATGCTCAATGCTGATGGGATTCTTCCTCTAGCTCAGAATAATCACCTGAGAGGGCATAAATTCAAATTGAGGAAAGACAAATGTAGGATAGACGTGAGGAAATTTGCCTTCCCAGTGGGTGGTTGGTTGGTGGAACAGACTTCCATCCATTGTCATGGAGGTTGTTGCCTGAATAAGTTTAAGGCTCAGCTGGACAGGTATTTCGAACCTTTCCAGATCCTGTTCAACCTTTCCAGATCCTGTTGCAGCAGCATAGTGTCAGTAGTGTCCTTGACAACCCTACCTACCTTTGTATCGTCTGCAAACTTCGCCATTAAGCTTGATATACCCTCATCACTATCATTTATGAATACAGAAAACAATAATGGACCCAACACTGAGCCCTGAGGGACTCCACTAATAACATTAGTCCACGACGAGCAGTGTCCATTGATTGCCACTCTCTGTCTTCTCCCCCTCAGCCACCCCTTTATCCACAGCAGCAATTTGCCTCCAAAGCCACACTGCTCCAATTTGTGCAGCAGTCTTCCATGTGCAACCGTATCAAAAGCCTTTCTAAGATCCAAGTATATAATATCAATTATTCCCTGCATTCAGTTCCTTTGTGACTGCATCATTGTATCCAATCAAATTGGTCAGGCATGACTTCCCCTTAACAAAACCATGCTGTGTCCGAGCTATAGCTGAAGTCTTGTCTAAATGATCCTGCAGTGCTTCTTTAACTAGTGCCTCCATTAATTTTCCTGGAACAGAAGTTAAGCTCACAGGTCTATAATTACTTGTGTCAGCCTTTGATCCTCCTTTGTGAATTGGGGTCACATTTGCACATCTCCAGTCTGTGGGTACCTCCCCTGAGTTCAAGGAAGCTCTCATAATCATGGCTAAGGGTTTGCTTACTTCCTTTGCTGCCCCCTTTAATATAACTGGATAGATCCCATCCACCCCGGGTGCCTTTCTTGTGTTTATCTTCAACAATTTCCCCTCCACTTTACTCTCAGTTATTATAAGATTCTCTAGCTTACTGCTAGAGTTGAATACACCTCTGGCTTTCCCCTCGCAAAATAACTCCTCATGTGTGAATGTCGATGCAAAATATTCATTTAGTTTGTTAGCTACCTGAGCAGGATAATCAACAGTTGACCCATCGATATCAAGTGGACCAATCTGATTCATCCCCTTCCTTCTAGAGTTTACATAAGTTTTTTTTTTTTTTTTTTGATTTGGTAGTTGTTGGCGCATCGGCTTCTGTGGCCATATTGCACCTCCCAAGGTTTTTGCAGTACTTTGATCCAAGCCCGAGGTGGGAATCGAACCCGCGACCTTTGGGTTGCCGGACAGGTACTTTACCCACTCGGCTAGCCCGGTCGGCTTTTACATAAGTAAAGAACTCTTTGCTGTTTTTCTTTGCATCCCTTGCCAAGGATTTCTCGTAATCTGCCTTCGCCTGCCTAACCTCCTTTGTAACTTGGTTACAGATCAACTTGTATCTATCATAGGCTTCTGTGTCATGTGTTAATTTGTATGTATCCCATGCATGTTTCTTCTCTGCCATATGCCTCATCAGTTCATCTGACATCCATTTAGGCCGAAACCTTGAACAATATTTCTAAGTTGGTATGTGAAGCCTAGTAGCTTCCAAGATAAGTTCTTTGAATGCTTCCCATTTTGTATTTACTGTTGGTAACATCATCAGTTGGTCCCACTGTATAGAATTTAAATACTGTCTCAGTCCATCATAGTCGCCTTTACGAAAGCAATAACCCTTCCTTTTACCCCTAATGGTAGTTACCTCTTTGAGTAAATCCCACTTCAGCACACTGTGATCACTGCCACCTAGTGGTTCATTTATCTGCAAATTCTTAATGCATGAAGAATCACTGCTGATAATCAAGTCAAGAGTATTACTTCCTCTAGTTGCCTCCCGAACATGCTGATGTAGAAAACAATCATCCAATAAATCCACAAAAGCCTTGCTAGTGTGTGAGTGACCAACCCACAAATTCCAGTCAATATCTGGGAAATTAAAATCTCCCATTATAAGACTCTCTGATTGATTGGCCCACTCTATTTCCCTGTACAGTTTCTTATTACACTCATCAGAGTCATTAGGCCTATAGCACACTCCTACTCTCAATTTTGATCTCCCAATGCTTATGTCACACCAAACTGACTCGACACTGCACTGTCCAGCGATGTCGACTGGCTTCACTTCCTTGGATTTTATGTATTTCTTAACTAATAGCATAACCCCTCCTCCCTTCGTATCCAGTCTATCCTTTCTGTAGACGTACTCCCCAAATTCCAGTTCTGCATTCCTTATATTTGTGTGACACCACGTCTCTGATATCCCAACAATATCTGCCTTTGATGTTTTGAGCAATACCTCAAATTCATCAAATTTATTTACTAAACTCCTAGCATTGGTGTACACGCAAGTATACATGCACCTATTTCTATTCTTAGCTACCCTAACACAACCCATGTGTTTACTTGTACCGCAATGACTCCCGGCAGTCTCTGAAATATCCTGCATCTTGTGTTTCAGGCTTCTGCTCATTCCAATAGAAGCAGTGCAAGAATCTTTTTCACCTCTGCCAGTGGCTACTGTTAATCTATTCGTCTTTGACTCTCCCCAAGCTAGCAGTTTTCCGACCCACCTAACACTGCCTTGATAGCATCAGCAAATATTCTTGCACCCTTTCTATTGAAGTGTATCCCATCCCTGTGGAAGCAATCTCTCCTGTTAACAAGTACAGTCCAGGCTGAAAAAAATTCTACCCCTTGAGCCTTGCACAATCTTTCTAGGGCCGAATTGATCGACAAGGCTCTCATCATATACTCCCTCCTATCGTGTGTGGGCAGAATTGCAGACACTTTTAAATTCAACCCTATTTCACGGCTTTTTTTCAACAGTGACCTGTACTTGTTAAGCAATTCTGCCGGTCTCCTACTCTTGATATCATTAGTGCCAATGTGTACAACTATATCACCTTTTGTGCCCTTAAAAGATGATTAAAGATGATAGGGAAGATAAAAGGTAGGGATAGTCATGCTTTTTATAAAAAACAGACTAGGTGCATCAAAAGCTGATTTATGTTCAGAACTTAAGCAACCAGCTTAAAATGTGAAGTAATTGGAAGCAAGTCAAGTAAAGAAAATTGAGAGTGGGGGAATATGCTATAGACCAGAACTTTGTGAAAAGCATGACAAGTCTCTACATCAAGGTGGAATGGGCAAGCAAATGTGAATTCTCATATGTATGATTTTAATTTGCCCCTGTCTTGATTGGAGAATACATAGGAAGGGGATTCACCAAGGAGAATACAATTTTAAAATAAGCCAGATTATTTGTATCAATATGTTACAGAAAAAACTAGGTATAAAAATATTCTTTATCTGATTATTAAAAATGAGTTAGATGACATCGTAGGGCTCAGTACAGGAATCATTAGCAGGTAATGGGAATTTATTATCAGTCAGTCCTCGGTTGTAAGATAAAGAACTTTAAAACAACTGTATGGATTTTAATTTTGGAAAGGGGACAGGAATATGGAGAAATATTACAGTTTAACACATTAGATGGCCACCATCAACTGGACAAATACATTATAATTATGGAATATCTTTAAAGAAATAGTCACAGAAATCATTAATGGACATATACAGTGAAACTTCCCTTTAACAGACAGCCATGGGGAACGAAAATGTGTCCGATAGAGTGAAGTGTCCGCTAACAAGAAGTCTGAGGGAGAAAAAAAAAAAAGAAAGAAAGAAAGAAAGAAAAATCGTTAAACGTTTAATGTAAAATTAAATTAAATTATATACAGATTTTGCACAATATTTTTGTAAATAATATACATACAATTGTGCTATACATATTATGACTTATCTTAAGAAAAATGCATACAGTAATCACTTATTTTCTTCTGCACCTTCTTCCGGCTGATAATTTTGTTTTCAACATTTGTTTGGAGTGAAGAAACCATTGAAAGTCCTTCAGTATCTTCTTCAGCGGCGAAAAACATTTTTAAACGATTGATTTGTATGAGCACTTATATTTTCATCGGTGGTTCGTCATTAATATGTTCTTTGACAGAATGACCTCCTTCCATTTCTTCATCCTCGTGAGGAACTTCTTGAAAAATATCGATGATAATGTCGTTGATATCAAGAGCACCATCTTCTGTAGTGAGGTTTGGGTCTATATCTTTGTAGCCAGGGTCACTTGTAGCGGAAGTATCGTACATTATCAATAGATGTTGAAGTTCTTGTTCTTCTTGGTGCTCCACATTGCTGTTTACAACTTCAATTTTTGCGTTTGAGAAGCCAGACTTTACAAAACAGTTCACGACAGTTTGTTTTCTAATTGCGTTTACTGAAGAGGAAATCCATTGAATTGCATCTAGGATGCTGATTTTCTTTGCAAGGTCACTCGCACATGTTACATCGTTCATGTTTGCAATGAGATGTCTTAAAACACGTTTTCTGTAGTGAAGTTTAAAATTTTTTATTATCCCTTGATCCAAGGGCTGACACTCTGCAGATGTGTTTGGTGGCAGAAAAATGATTTGAATGTTGGACAATTCAATGTGCGGGTGAAATCCAGCATTATCCATGAAAAGAATAATTTTTCTGTTTTGACGAATCATGTTTTGGTTAAAGTGACTTATCCATTCGCTCATGATATCTCGTGTCATCCACGCTTTTTTATTAGACTTCCAGTCAACATCCAAAAGATTCAACTTTATGCCCTTGAAACAACGAGGATTTTGTGGTTTTCCTATAACAAGAGGTTGTTCAAAGTCTCCCAGCATATTTGTACACATTAGTACAGTCAAGCGTTCCTTAGAAATTTTTCCGCCCTGGCACTTTTCGTTTTTTAGACTCATTGTTTTTTCAGGAAGAGCTTTAAAAAACAACCCTGTTTCGTCACAATTGTAAATATCCTTAGCTTCAAAATCACGACATAAATCTTCCAATTTGATGCTCCACTCTGTTACAACCCCAGTATCAACAGATCCACTTTCACCACTTACGGTTTTCCAAGAAATTTTATGCCGAGTTTTGAACTTATCTAGCCATCCCACAGAAGCTTTGAACTCATTTACTCCCATAGATTTCACAACCTCCAAAGCCTTTTCCCTAATAATAGGCCCATTAATGGGAATTTTTTTAGCACGTGCGCGAGAAATTTGAAGTCCAACAGTTTTTGGGAATGATTTTTGAACCTGATCATTTCCGTGTTGCCAAAAGTGTTTGAGCAGTTCATTTTTTTTCTTTAGGATGTCGCTTACCTGCGTCTTCCCGATTTTGAATTTTGCAGCGAGATTGCGAACACTATTTTTTTGCCGATCATACACATTAATGAGTTCGACTTTATCTTTTAAAGTTAAATGTTTACGAGAAGACATTGTGCACTTCACACGACACTGAACAAAACTGAAAACTGAAACTCAAAAGACGAAAGGCCGACCATATCCCCCCCCCCCTGCACACACCGAATTCATCAGAAGTTTTACACGTGCCTTAAAATTATTGAAAAAGGGTTTAGAACCGCGACGTAAACCTTGATAAAATTCAGAGAATCGGAAATAGAAAATAAACACACGATTGAGGCAATACGTGGAAGAAACGTTCTTAGAAAAAGGGCCGTGAGCTCGCCTGCTGTCTGTTATGGGGAGATCAAATTAAGTGCTAATCTAAACAAAACAGTGCAGATTGCCTGTCCGCGTCTGTTACAGAGAATGTCCGCTAGACAGAAGCTGCAAACACGTTAAAACCAATGGAGGTGAGTTGGGGAATTTGAAAATGTCCGTTGTAGAGAGATGTCCGTTAACGAGAGGGTCTTTTAGGAGAAGTTTCACTGTATTATTAATAAAAAACAGCACAGGAAAGGTGCTGATGAGATAGATGAATATAGAGTTAGCCAGTCTAACAGGAAAGAAAAACATAGCATTGGAAAGTTATGGGGTTGAGGGAGGGAGGGAGGGATGAAGTGGCAGTTGGCACTTTGTTAGTATTACTGGTTGCAGATGAAACTATCTCTTCAATGTGGTGTAATAGCATTTTAATTTCATAAAATTCATTATTTGATTACACATTTTATGGTTTTTTATTTTCAATTTTTAGCTAACTAATATCTTACTGCTAATATACTGCTGACCAAGTGCAGAGTTAATTTTTTTTTTAAACACTTATTTTAAACCATTTTCTTAAGTCACCTTCATATTCTTCTTCATCTCTAAGATCATCAGGAGTCACCATATTCATCAAACTCAGAACTTCAGTAGGAGGTCCAGCTCCGCCTGTCAGTTGCAAACCGGGTACTTGAACTTGTACTGGAATCTGAGGGGAAAAAAATAATAATAAAATGACACACACACACACACACACACACACACACACACACACACACACACACACACACACACACACACACACACACACACACACACACACACACACAACTGCTAATTAAATGATTAGTGGTTACTATATGCCCATCACTTGTATGTGTATTTATGCAAAGACAACTCCATGTACACACACTGAGTTGGCTTTGAATTAGCAACACCAACCTAATACTCGTAAGGCCACCTTTTCCTGTAATATGGCTCACAGGTGTTGGCACAGACCCCACAAGGTGTTGTAAGGTGTCCTGTGGTAGTGCTACCCACATGTTGCACAATGCATCCAGTAATGCCACACTGTCAGGTGGATGGTCATAGCATCAAATGTCCTTTTCCAATAGGTCTCAAAGATGCTCATTTGGGCTGAGATCAGGTGAGTTAGGCAGACACAGGAGGGTTGAAAATTCACCGTCATCTTTCTGAAACCAGTTAGCAACCTGCTAGGCCTTGTGGCACAGAAAGTTGTCTCACTGATAGATGCCAGAGTTATCTGGATGCACTATCAATATGCCTGGCACATAGTCCATGTGGATATTGGCCCTCCTAATCCTATGTTGTACTGGGTGGTTAGCTGAGCCGCTATGCTGTGTCACTAGATGAGACACAAAATGCTAACGGTGCGTGCGTGCGTGCGTCAACCCCACATGGCTGTCCCACATGTGACCTTTGGCTATTTGTTTGACTACTGTTAAGCCAGTCACGGTAGACTCATGACACCTCAGAATGGGAGCGTTTAACCATGTTAGCTGTTATTGAGATAGTGTCTTGTCCCCCTCAATCATGCTGCATTCAAAGTTGGAAAGATCTCAACATCGACCCAATCTACCTTGAAGACACTCAAAAACTGATTGCTGTGTGTTCAAACTACAATCTTATATTAGCCATTCCAGACTCTGAGCCTTCAGCAGTGTCACAGACCAGTCCATTTCTATATAAGGAAGTTGTTGTTAACACAAAGCAAACTCAGTGTTTTTTTTTTTTTTTTGGTAGTTATTGGCGCATCGGCTTCTGTGGCCATAGTGCACCTCCCAAGGTTTTTTGCAGTACTTTGATCCAAGCCCGAGGCGGGATTCGAACCCGCGACCTTTGGGTTGCCAGGCAGGCGCTTTACCCACCCGGCTAGCCCGGTCGGCGCAAACTCAGTGTATGTACACAAACACAATAGTTGTGGGCATAATTGAGTTGGCTTTGCTATTCCTACGTTGTACTTGGTGGTTAGCTGGGTTGTTGCTGTGTTGCTAGATGACACCACATATCAGTGTCATCTAGTAACACAGCATCATTAGTAGTTATATAATTTGAATGATATAATTCAATTACACTATTTAAATAAAATAATCAAATCGTTTTTCATAACTGGGCGAATAATTCAAATCAAAATAAATTAATAATTTGCTGTAATCGAAATAACTGACTATGATCTCTTGATTATGCCTTTCACTAACACGCACAAGCGCACGTATGTATGTACGCACACTGTAGTCCCCTATGGTTGTAGTCCCCTAATAATGTTGGCTGTAGTAGCCTATTAACTTCTGTTCCTGGTAAAATAATGGAGTCACTGGTTAAAGCTGCATTCCAGGATCATCTAGACAAGACTGCAGCAATAATTCAGACACAGCATGGGTTTGCTAAGGGAAAGCCTTGTCTGACAAATTTGATAGGATATTATGATGTGGTTACAAAGGAACTGGATGCAAAAAATAATTTTGATATCATATATTTGGATTTCAGGAAAGCTTTTGACACTGTTGCGCATGGAAGACTTGTACAAATTGGAGCAGAATGGTATTAAGGGTAAGTTGCTACAATGGATAAAAGGATGGTTAAGTGGGAGAAGACAGAGGGTGGTAATCAATGGGTGCTGCTCTTCGTGGACTAATGTTATTAGTGGGGTCCCACAGGGTTCGGTGTTAGGTCCACTGTTGTTTTGTATATTTATCAATGATATTGATGAAGGTATATCAGGCTTAATGTCGAAATTTGCAGATGATACAAAGGTTGGCAGGGTTGTTAATGACAGTAATGGCAGTGTGCTACTGCAACAGGATCTAGATAATTTGGGCAGATGGGCTAAGAAGTGGTAACTGAAGTTTAACCTTGACAAATGCAAAGTACTGCATATGGGTAGAAGTAACCCCAGAGAAACGTACCAAGTGTGTGGTACTACACTTAAGGTGGTAGAAAATTAAAAATATCTGGTAGTAATTTTGCAGGCAGATATGAAGTTTTCTGAGCAATGCAGACAGGCTGCCAGGGTAGGTCATGGGTTTTGTCAATGATATATAGGAATTTTGTTGCAGGGAAACGGAGGTGATTATCCCTCTGTATAAGGCAGTTTTTTTTTTTTTTTTTTTAGGAGCATTAGCAACTAAGGCCATATTGCTCCGGTGCGGTGGTCATTCCCTGACCTTTCCGCATCCTCCGTATTTGGTGGTGACGGGCTCGAACCCCGGTCTAATCAAGAAGCGTGTGCTACGCACTGCTGCTCCTTCCCACCTGGCTACTATAAGGCAGTGGTCAGGCCACGCCTTCAATACTGCGTACAGGTCTGGAGGCCTCATTTTAGGAAGGATGTAGATTTACTTGAGCGTGTACAGAGAAGGGCAACAAGATTGGTGAGGGGAACGAAGGGATCCTCTTATTAAGAGAGGCTTAAGTTCTGCAAATTGCAGTGGCTGGAGACTAGGCACCTGAGTGGTGATCTGATTGAGGTGTATAAGGCCTTGAATGGGTTCAGCACGCTGAATTCTGATGGGATCCTTCCACTTGTTCAGATTACGAACCTAAGGGGGCATAAATTCAAATTACGAAAGGATATATGTAGAATAGATGTGCGGAAATTTGCCTTTAGCCAGCGGGTGGTTAATTGCTGGAACAAACTTCCATCTGTCGTTGTGGAAGTTGATAGGTTGAATAAATTTAAGGAGGAACTGGACAGGCATTTGGAGGGAATGGTGTGATTTTTTTTTTTTTTTGGCTGATGCTGCATATGCTCATACACTTGCTTTCTTGCATCACATGCCACTACTACTACCAAATCTTACTCTTACTATATTGATAGTGTTGCCAAACTAATCCCCTACATTTTTATAGTCACTTTTAATTCTAATTTTCTTCATTCTTTCTTGTATTTACATTCCTGGGTCAAAAACTTCCTTTACCTATTCTTGTATATCTTTATTCTTAACTCCATTACCAACATGTTACATTTTTTTTTTGATAATTCCTTATTATTCTCATTAATTTTGATTACTGTTTATTCAGTTCTAAAATTCTTAGTACTGTTCACTGAATTATAATTTTTTAATATTTAATTCTTCAACATTAACCCCATTTAGGTCTTCATATTCTTTATACTTTTATTCCTTATTCTTTCTTTCTTTCTTTTTTTTTTTTTTTTTTTTTATGAAAACCCCAAACAGAAAGAATTAAAACCTATAGTACTTAGTAACATGCATGAATCGAAGATGGGGAGGAAGCAGATGCCAGGAACTTTGCTCTGGAGATGAACCCATTCACGCTGGGGCAACCCACTGGTGGATCGCTGCTCTAATGTCCAATGGTTGGTCTCCAATCAGCTTTCTTCTTTTTGGGTGTTCGTATATTACTAGCTGCTGATGACAAACAGTACTTTGCATATCTGTTGGTTTCAGTCACCATCATCTGAAGGATATCATCGGTTAGAAATAGTTTGTATATGTGGTATAAGATTGGTTCAAATCGACATCAACAAGGATTTCAGCATCTTTATTATATTCATTAATTGGAATTTTAGTTTTTCCTAACTCTGCCAAATAACATTTTCAGAATTAGATGCATTGGAGATTACTTGAGAATTTTGGTCATTATTTTCATCACTGATTTCATGATATTCATCACTTTCATCAGATTCTTCTGATGTTTGGATCTTATCATCACCATCAGTGTAACTGGAATGTATGTCTAAATCATCTAATTCTGACCCATCGTCGGATTCCTCACTAAAGAAATATTGTGGCTTCACTTTTGTCTGAGAGTCCAACTATGTTCTCGATGTCCCTGGACGATTTTCATCATGTTTTTGGGCAGCTTTTTCTTTCAAAAGAGGTACATCTGAATTATCACTTCTATTCATCAAACATTTGTCTTTAGCTTGTTTTCTGTAAAAAGAGGAGGGGTTCATTTCAAAACCTTTTAGAAATAGGTATCTATAAATATGAAATACGATAAATGAAAATTCGAAATATCTAAAGAGTTTACCTCAATCTCTAGATTATAGTGATAAACTATAATCTGGGAGTATAAACTATAAACTATAACCCAGGTAGCAAAAAAATCCAAAAATTTCATTACTTCATACAGCATGTCCCACCCACTTTTTCTTACTATTGAATACACCATGCCTTGTCAAACTAATAGAGCAAGCTTATCTGCGAAAAGATCTAAACCTCCAAAGCACTTCCTAATTCATTTCACAAATATACGTGGTCTCAATTCTAATCTCAACGATGTCCATTTCCACTTGCAGTCTGCCAAACTCCATGTACTTTTTCTGACAGAATCTCAGTTATCGGTTGATTCAACTACTGCTCATCTCAGATGCCCAAATTATTCGCTGTATGATCCCTATCGCCTCAAAAGTGGTACTTGTGCATATGTCCGTTCTGATATTCCCTGTCAGAGACTTGGCAATTTGGAATCTCCACTCTTTGATCTTCTCTGGCTTAAAGTCTCTCTCTACCTCATTGTGCCAAATTCATCTGTTGTCTCTACTGTTCTTCCAACTCCACTAATCACTTGGAGCTCTTTGACTTCCTCTCTTTGCAACTTGACTTTCTCCAGCCGAACTTTCCTAACAGTGATGTAATTTTCCTTGGTGATTTTAATGTTCACAACTCCAGCTGGCTACCGTTTTCCAGTCACACCGACACAGCAGGTCGAGATGCTGAGGCTTTTGCAATTATTAATGACCTAGCACAGATTGTTCCTTTACCTACAAGAATACCAGACAATCCTAATCATACAGCCAATACGCTTGATCTTTTTCTCACAAACAACCCTTCTAAGTACACGGTCGAAGTGAGAGGTCCTTTAGGCACTTCAAATCACAACTTGGTGATTGTCTCTTCTCCAATGGAACTTTTATCTTATGGCTATTCCCAACCTCGTGTTGTTTGGCATTACAAGAATGCAAAATGGGATGACCTGCGAGACTTCTTTTCTTCTTTTCCTTGGTCGGATTACTGTTTCAAAACTTCTGATGTCAACGTTTTCTCAGATCGTGTCAGTGAAATTATTCTTGCAGGAATGGAATCCTTTATCCCACACTCCACTTTAAAATCTCGTCCTTTATCCAAACCTTGGTTTTCCAATAAATGTGCTAAGGCTGTTCAAGAGAAGAATGTTGCATATCGTAATTGGCTTGTTTCTAATTCTTCAGTTTCATTTTCTGCCTACACCAAAGCTCGCAACAATTGTAAAGCAGTTATTAATCAGTCCAAACTAGAGTTTGAACAGGCTAAGAGGAGAAAACTTGCTTCTTGCCCTAATGGTAGCCGAGCATTCTGGTCTCTTGCCAAAGCTATTGGCCGCAACTTTTGCCCATCTCTGCTCCCACCTCTGTCCAAACCAGATGGTTCTGTTGTCACTTCAGCCAAGGATAAAGCTGACCTGCTAGCATCCCATTTTTCTTCCAGCTCATGTATTAATGATCTTGGTAAAACACCTCCCACCATTCCCAACACGCACTCCATTCAATGCTTCCTGTGGCCTTCCGTCAAAAGGATATCAGAAGGATTTTGATGAATCTTGATGCTAAGAAAGCTCCAGGTCCTGATGGTATTTCTCCACTTGTTCTCAAAACCTGTGCTCCTGAACTTACTCCTATTCTTTGCCGCCTTTTTTCACTTTCTTATTCCAAAGGTGTTTTTCCTTCTGTTTGGAAATTTGCTCATATCCAGCCAGTTGCTAAAAAAGGGTGACAAATCCCCCCCATCCAATTACTTCTACTCTTTCTAAAGTAATGGAGAAATCAATTAACTGCCAACTCTTAAACTACCTAGAAACCTTCCGTCTGATCAACGATCGCCAGTATGGATTCCGTCAGTGTCGATCAACTGGTGATATTCTGGCTTACATTACCCATTTATGGACTAATTCAATGGAAAGATTTGGTGAAACACAAGTAGTTGCTCTTGACATCTCAAAGGCTTTCGATCGTGTTTGGCATAAAGGTCTTCTAAACAAGCTTCCATCTTATGGTTTGCCAACTGTTTTTAGTAATTGGTCATCCAGTTTTCTCTCTGATCGCTCACTGAGGGTGATGGTAGATGGCTCTCTGTCTTCTAACTTCTCCACTGATGCCAGTGTCCCCCAAGGTTCAGTTCTTTCCCCCACTCTTTTCTTCTTGTATATTAATGACCTTCTTCCATTGACTGGAAATCTTATCCATAGTTTTGCCGATGATAGCACATTGCATTCCAATTTCCATTTTGAGAAACCTTGTCCTGCTCAATCAGCTTCAACTTCTTGAAAATCTGCTACCAATTCCTTAAATTCCGATCTTCAGGTAATTCTCCAGTGGGGCAAAGACAACTTAGTTGATTTCAACCCTTCTAAAACCCAGTCTTGTCTTATATCTTGCAAAAAGGATTCTTCTGCTCCTATGCTTATCTTTAGTGACACTCTGATTTCTAGGCAAAATAATATATCTCTTTTGGGGATTACCCTGACTTCTAATCTCTCTTGGCACAAGCACATTACAAATATTGCTTCCTATGGATCTAAAAAACTTGGTTTTCTCTTTCGCCGTTACTTTTCTTCCAAACAGCTGCTCACTCTGTATAAATCGCAAATCCGTCCTGCCATGTAATATTGTTCCCACATCTGGGGTGGTGCCTCTAAAACCTCTCTCCTCAGGATTCTTGATTCCATTCAGAAGAGGGCAGTTAGGTTAATTAATGATTCATCTCTGTCTCTCCACTCGTTTTCTCATAGACGTACTGTTTCTGCTGCATGCCTCTTCTACAGATACTTCCATGGGCACTGTTCTTCTGAATTGGCTTCTATAATTCCCGCTCTCTCTTTCAAAACAGTCCAAACACGTGCCGCCACCAGCCAACATCCATTTACTGTCCAACTTCAAACCCACAGAACCAACTTTTCATCTTCCTCATTTATTCATTCAACTGCCGTTTTCCTTCATACATATTTCCTGAAAATTACAATCTACAGAAGTTCAAGTCCAATGTCAACAAATACCTTCTTTCGTCTTCTCAACCTCCAACCCAAGCACGGTACTAAGTACTATAGGTTCTAATACCTCTCGTGTTTGGGTTTCACATAAAAAAAAAAAAAAAAACCGAAAATGTTCTCCACACGTGCACGTATTTGAAATGAAGTCAATATGGAGGCAACCATTATCAGTCTCACAGAGTATGAACAAATTGGAAAACAATGCTTGTGGTGATACCAGGAAGTAATTTGAGCGTGCGCATTGACAACTCACTGGTGCTTATCCCCGTTTGTTGACAATACTTAGCACCACCGGGCGGGGCGAATCACTGGTGGGTCGCTATCAAATTTTCACGAAAAACAAATGACAACCCATTTTTCTTGCACATACTGTGTTATTTATCACTTAAATGAACCAAATTATGAAAAAAAAAAAAAAAAAACACAGTTGTCATTTGGGAAATAAAAGTAGTCTATCTGTCTCTTAGGCTTCATGTGGTAGATGACTATCAATCGGTGGTATTGTACTAATTGATAGAGTCATCTATCATCTTTCATAAAATAAAAAAATAAATTCTCTCTTCTATCCTGTATTTCTAGTAGTTCTATCAGTTTATGCAATAACCACTACATCTAACTAACATTGTCATATTTCATACATCGATAATATATACAAGGTTATTAAAAAGTAGTGCAACAACTTTAAACATTTATAGACACTATAATTTTAGAAACTGAAGACAAATACATCAAATTAAAAAACAGAACACCTAAAGTTTTAATTAGCTATAGCTGAAAATTTCTGATATGGGCCAGCAATTATTAGACATATCTCACCAAAAATTGAGTTCTCCCACATTTCACACAGTGTTTCAGGGGTTACTTCTGCTACAGCAGCAGTGATTCTGGCCTTCAGTTTAACCACGATCGAGAGACATCATCTTTTACAAAACTAGAAATCCATTGGCATCAAATCTGGTGATTGTACAAGACAATGAAAGGGATTAAAATGATCAATCCATTTTCTTCGGAAGTGCTGATCCAGGCATGCTGTCACTTCTCAGTGATAATGGGGTGCACTATCTTGTTGGAAGAACAATCATCCATTGGGTCATCAGTGCTGATGTGGTATCAGAAAATTCTCAAGCAAAGCAAGATCAACAATCCTGGTGATTGCTTTTTTCACAAAAAAAGAAAAGTCTGTAAACTCTCCAAACTCAAAGCACGGAACACAGTGACTTTCAGGCCATAATGTGCATGTTCAAGTAAGAAGTAACAGCCACAAATATGAAATGAGGATTCATCACTGAATACAATGCATCAAACAAGCAATTTTCATCATCATCATGCCTTGCCTGCATTTCCACGCAAAATTTGGTATGTTTCACTTTGCCTTCATCTGAAATTGCCTGTACCACATGACAGCAGTAAGGCATAAGCTGCAAATGTTTCCATATTGCACTTTCCAAATGGTTGGTTGTGGTAGACCCATTCATGATTTGCACAAGTTGTTGATTTTCTTGAATTCTGCAGAATGTACATCTAACTTCCTTCACTTTTTTATTCATCACTCAAACTTGGTCTGCTGATTTCTTTTCATGAGTCGCACACCATCTGCATTCGAGAAATTTCCGTATCACTGATACCTGGAATTTCTGCTGGGAGGATTCTTTATAAAAGGAGTGCAAAATCATCTCTAAACTGTTGTTGCTGACTTTGTTTCCAAAAGCTTTTTTTCCCCTTTGGTCCACCAGAGAAATCCACAATTTTGTCAACGCTACTGCAGTGTTGCTGGGGGTAAACAATTACGAATTATTTCAAAAAAAAAAAAAAAAAAAAAAATTCACTGTTGTGGTTATTTCTCCGTACCACCACATACCCATTCATTCTATCTACAATTCTGATATTTTATCAATGTATATTGTATGTCTATAAAATATTATTATACACTGAAAGAACAGAATTCATGGGATACCTGGTTCCTAGGCAATGCAATGCTGTCATTCCTCTCACTAGTGAACGAACCCACCACTTGGCAGGTAAATAAGTACACTACATCACTGCATTCACATAGATGGTAATTCAACGTCAGTATGGATAAACATTGTAAGTTAACCGACTTTGAAAGAGGGATGTTAGTAGGTGCCCGACGTATGTGTCACTCTATTGCAGAGGTGGTACAGAAATTGCACTATCCCCATTCGACAGTATCAAGAGTGTATCGGGAATTCGGCATTTCCAAAATAATATCTCATCGTGGACAGCGTTGCAGGTGGAGAAAGGTGGTGGATGAACGTGGCCATCTGTCTCGCATTGATTCAGCCAACCGGAGAGTGACAGTGGCATAAATCACCATGGACTTCAACAAGGGAGGTGCCAGAAATGTCTTCACCAAGACCATCAGGCAATTATTAGCTGCAACAGGTTATGAGAGCCACCGACCCACCAGAATCCCGTTGCTAACACCACGACATAGGACTTCATGCCTCGGCCGGGCAAAAGAACATCGGCACTGGACCTTGGATGATTGGAGACGGGTGGGTGCGTATCTGGCAGAAACTGCAAAAGCTATGCACCCATCATGTCAACAAGAAACTGTTCAGGCAGGTGAAGAGTCGGTATTGGCTGGGGCATGTTAAAATGGCACATGTTGGGACCTATGGTATGGCTAGACACATCTCTGAATGGTCCAGGTTATGGTGTCCATCCTTGGGCCATCTGCACTCCTTCATGGTCATCATATACCGACAGGGCAATGGACTCTTCCAGCAGGACAATGCACCTCCCAACAGAGCCGTGGTGACTACAACATGGTTTGAGGAGCATTCCGCAGATTTTACCACCATGGAATGGCCTCCCCATTCATTGGACACGAACCAACCCTGTGGAGCATCTTTGGGATGCTGTGGAAAGGTTCAATTCAGCTTTGGATCCTCTATCCAGGAATGCAACAGAATTATGGACAGCAGTGCAGCAAGCATAGATGGAAATACTTGTGGAATGCTTTCATAAACTAGTAGATTCAATGCCTCGCTGTGTGACTGCCCTTATCTGGGCAAAAGGTGGGCCTACCTGTTACTAGGTAGGTATCCCACAATTTCTGTCCACTCAGTGTATTACAAAAAAAAGTATGAAAGTAATAATAGCATTAAATGAAAAATAAAACAAGCTTACATTCATCTGTGTATTCTTAGCACCAACACTAGCTCTTTGAACAATAAGTTTTTTATCTCCTAACTGCATTCCATTTAGTCCAGCTATTGCCTACACCAAAATAAAATTAAAAAGTAACACATTGTGTTTATTTAGTCATTTGAAGAATGAATAATGAGAAAATACTGGATGGAGTGCAATTCAGTGGCTGTATGGTTTAGAGTACAAAAATTCAATTACAACAGAAATAATGAATTCAAGTTTTTTTTTTTTTTATACTAACTCAATATTTTGCAGTACTTCTATTGGGACATGCAGTAGTGTGACAAGCAAGGTGTGGGAGATTACTAGGCCTGCTAGAAAGACCACATTCAACAAGCAAATATATGGGCTGAGTTAGGAATAATGACAGTAAAAACAGGACACATATACTTGCTTATACACTTATGCTAGGAGTATAGTAAATAAATCTGACAAATTAAAAGTACTGCACAAGTTAACACATACAGACATTACATAAAATCAAAAACATGGTGCCACCTCATACATGATGGATGCATAATTTGTAGGATTATTGATAGTCACTCTTGGTGAAGAAGCACATAGAACCTAAGGCAGTACATTCAGTTGAGATAGTTTGGTAGTGTAAAGCTCAGTTAGTTAGGTGACATAAGAGCATTGGGAAAACAAAAATGAGAGTAGGAGCATGTTATAAGCCAAATGGCTGTGATGATTGGCTGAATTATTATGGCAAATAATATGGAAAAATAGAGTGGGTAAGCTCTTTACTGTGTTCTCTTGGCACCACTGTATATCTATATACTTGCTAACACTACACTAGCTTCTGCATCAGTAACACCTGGATGTAAAAAAAAAATAAAACTAACTTATACAATATGTATATACAATGCAAGTACAATACAAATACAAGTTACTTAAACAATACATAACATAAGCCCTCCCAGAGCAGAAAACATCTACCAGGATTCTAACCAGTTCAAGGGTTTATTACATAAGAGAATGCACAGATCACCTTATCATAGCTACAGATTTATTAAGGTTTCATTTTTCAAATTATAACTCAGTGAAATTAATTTACACTTGGTTTCACTAGAGAAAGCACTACCCGAATCCAATTTGTTTGTTTCTCAGGTACATGCTGTTTCAAATATATTTTCTTGAAGACCGAGAGTAAAAAAAATCCTAATCTGTAATCTCAATGACTATCGCTCCAGAATAAGCTCTCAAGATATAGATCTCTAATGTTCATTGCAAGCTGGAAAAACAAACATAACAAATAACTTACTTATCACTTACTCCTCAACAAAAGCAGCTTGAGCACGACAAAAATTTTCCCATATTCAGAAGTTATGCTAGTATGTAATCAGTGTGGTGTGAGTTAGTTGGAAGCAAAGGTAAAATGTGAGGAGTAATTTATAGACTAGAAGATTGCAAAGATTAGGATGAGAGCTACCACATGCAAATGAATAAGTGAGAAAGTGACTGTCTTATTATGGGAGATTTCAATTTGCTCCTAATTCGTAGGAGTAAGTGGAAGATGGGGAAAATTCTGAAGTCAATTAGATGTTATTTGCATCAGCATGTTAGGAAAAGTAGTAGGATAAAAATATTCTAGACCTGATCATCTGACACTTGCGCATGGAAGACTATTGTACAAATTGGAGCAGAATGATATTAAGGGCAAGTTGCTACAATGGTTAAAAGGATGGTTGAGTGGGAGAAGACAGAGGGTGGTAATTAATGGGTGCTGCTCTTCGTGGACTAATGTTATTAGTGGAGTCCCACAGGGTTCGGTGCTGGGTCCACTGTTGTTTTGTATATTTATCAATGATATTGATGAAGGTATATCAGGCTTAGTGACAAAGTCTGCAGATGATACAAACGTTGGCAGGCTTGTTAATGACAGTAATGGCAGTGTGCTACTGCAACAGGATCTGGATAATTTGGACAGATGGGCTAAGAAGTGGCAACTGAAGTTTAACCTTGACAAATGCAAAGTACTGCATATGGGTAGAAGTAACCCCAGAGAAACGTACCAACTGTGTGGTACTACACTTAAGGTGGTAGAAAATTAAAAATATCTGGTAGTAATTGTGCAGTCAGATATGAAGTTTTCTGAGCAATGCAGACAGGCTGCCAGGGCAGGTCATGGGGTTTTGTCAATGATATATAGGAATTTTGCTAGCAGGGAAAAGGAAGTGATTGTCCCTCTGTATAAAGCAATGGTCAGGCCACGCCTTGAGTACTGCGTACAGGTCTGGAGGCCTCATTTTAGAAAGGATGTAGATTTGCTTGAGCGTATACAGAGAAGGGCAACAAGATTGGTGAGGGGAATGAAGGAATCCTCTTACCAAGAGAGGCTTAAGTTCTACAAATTGCAGTGGCTGGAGACTAGGCACCAGCGTGGTGATTTGATTGAGGTGTATAAGGCCTTGAATGGGTTGAGCACGCTGAATTCTGATGGGATCCTTCCACTTGTTCAGATTACGAACCTAAGGGGACATAAATTCAAATTAAGAAAAGACAGATGTAGAATAGATGTGCGGAAATTTTCCTTTAGCCAGCAGGTGGTTAATTGCTGGAACAAACTTCCATCTGTCGTTGTGGAAGTTGATAGGTTAAATAAATTTAAGGAGGAACTGGACAGGCATTTGGAGGGAATGGTGTGATTTTTTTTTTTTTTTTTTTTTTTGGCTGATGCTGCATAAGCTCATACACTTGCTTTCTTGCATCACATGCCACTACTACTACTATCTGCCTTGAACCAGATAACATTATAGGGCTGACAGTACAGGGACCATTATCAGGGAGTTATCACAGAGTTCTAAGTTGGATGAGCGTGTGTGTGTGTGTGTGTGTGTGTGTGTGTGAGAGAGAGAGAGAGAGAGAGAGAGAGGGGGGGGTATTAGCTGTTAAAGGCAAAGGTATGGGTTTTAATTTCAGAAAAAGAGATGATAGTTTAAGTGTTACATGGCTCTACGAACTGGGGAGATAGCTCACAGAGTGAAAATGCATTAGAATTATGATATACATTCAAAGCCCTAGTAATAGAAGCCTTCAATATGTACATGACATTAAGAAAATATGGCACGAGGAGGATTGTGAGATGGATAAATAATGAAATGATTAAAGAATTTAATAGAGCAGAAGAAATATTATCACTAAAAAGTTTTCAGTAGGCAAATGCAGGTTACGAGAAATTGCTAATGAAGACAGCAAAGAATGGGGACAAGGAATTTTTTTAATACGTGAATGTAAAAAGAGAAAAAAAAATCAGATCAGAACTCAGATGAATACAGAGAAAAGAAGAATAAATCAGATTTACTGCATATTCAATATTTATAGAAGAAACATTGTGACCAGAACTTGCATGATGAAGCTTGAAAGCACGTAGTTAGAAATATTGATATTTCAGATTATTTATACTTTTGAGCCTAGAGATGCATAAGGTTCCTGTAGTTGATGGCATATACAGGAAACCTCAGTATAACACGGTACTTCTACAACACGGTTTCGCTCTAACATGATTGATAATTTGTGGCAATCCTCACACAACACGGTACTTATATAACATGGCTTCACTCTAACACGGTTAGAGAATTTCAGTAAACCTCACATAACAGGGAATTTTTGAGTTTTTGTGTGGGGAAAACCCTGCTATTATGTTCAATGTAATTTTTCAACATTTCCACTCTTTTTGAATCCCTGCTGTTGACTCGCTAGTGAAAAAAAATTGAGAAATCCTTGTATTTTATTTTGTTGGGAAATCCCAGTGTTATGTTCATTAATATTGAACTTCTGCTTGTTGAACTTGTGGAAAAATCTAGATTTCAAAGTTTTATTACTATTGGATAGCAACACCAGACCATCCAAAAGATTTAAGTCATCCAAATGTTGAAGTTATGGATGTTCCTAACACCACATTGTACTAGGTTAATACAACTTCTTTATTCAGCCATTAGATCAAGGCATTATATCCACCTTTAAAAGTCATTACATTAGAAAATAGTTGCAATTGATTGATTCTGTCGAAGTAATGTAGGCATGAGAATATAGGTAGTTCCCAACTTTCCGAGTTAATTCATTCTTAGCGCGCGCTTGTAAAGCGGAAATTTATTCCCATAGACAATGTTAAAAACAGGGGTTACGTTCTCAACAATGAAATTAGTTAGCTAATTAGTCTATGTTTAAACAATGATTCATTTATCCAAAGAAATGAAAACATAGCCTGTAAAATCAAGTAAATTATAATTTAAAGAAATTAATTACGACTTAACAAATGTTAAAGAATGTTTATTCTTCATCATTGACTAAATGCACACCCATTGATTACTCACTGTTGGGTCAGCACTCATTATTGGTTTATTGCACAAGGAGTCATCTTCTTCAGAAATGCTTCAAGAGACGTTTGTTTTAAAGATAATCTCTTCTCTTTTCTTTATAAATTTCGAGATAGC
Organism: Mastigoproctus giganteus; assembly: GCF_048544385.1. Classification (NCBI taxonomy): domain Eukaryota; kingdom Metazoa; phylum Arthropoda; class Arachnida; order Uropygi; family Thelyphonidae; genus Mastigoproctus; species Mastigoproctus giganteus. The sequence goes on along the minus strand of NC_143582.1, from coordinate 228,578,426 downwards.
ATGCATAATCATTTTTTAATGGCATGCACAAATTGCAACTAACTAACAAGATATGCACAAATGAGATTGCAACTAACACAATTTGAAGGGAGAAACAAGTTTATGAAGCTTAAAAAAAAAAAATAACGAAGGGAAGATTCTGAAAATTTATTTATGTTTTTTATATGATTGAAGATTGCAGTGAGGGGGGAAACACATTTCACCCTCTAATAACGTAAATTCCCTCTAATAACGTAAGTAAAAACCCACACAATTCCAGCTATTGGTATTTTCCCAAATGCAATAACATTGAATTTACTACCAGTTTATAATTAGATGCACCAACAAAAAAGCACAATAAACCGAAAAGTGCAAATTGTTTTTATTGTTTTATGGTCATGACTTCCAGAAACGTGCTTTAGAAAAATATCACAAATGCATTTAAAAGTATTCTTATAATAGGAACATATCACAAAAGGTGATATAGTTGTACACGTTGGCACTAATGATATTAAGAGTAGGAGAATGGCAGAATTACTTAACAAGTACAGGTTATTGTTGAAAAAAAGCCGTGAATTTGGGTTGAATTTGAAAGTGTCTGCAATTCTGCCCAGACACGATATGAGGGAGTAAATGATGAGAGCCTTGTCGATCAATTCGGCCCTGGAAAGATTGTGCAAGGCTTAAGGTAGAATTTTTTTCAGCCTGGTCTGTACTTGTTAACAGAAGGGACTGCTTCTACAGGGATGGGATACACTTAAATAGAAAGGGTGCAAGAATATTTGCTGATGCTATCGAGGCAGTGTTAGATGGGTCGGAAAACTGCTAGATTGGGGGAATACAAGGACTAATAGATTAACAGTAGCCACTGGCAGAGGTGAAAGTGATTCTTGCACTGCTTCTATTGGAATGAGCAGAAGCATGGAAAACAAGATGCAGAATATTTCAGAGACTGCTGGGAGTCATTGTGGAACAAGTAAACACATGGGTTGTGTTAGGATAGCTAAGAAAAAGAACAGGTGCATGTATACTTGTGTGTACACCAATGCTAGGAGTTTGGTAAATAAATTTGATGAATTTGAGGTATTGCTCAAAGCATCAAAGGCGGATATTGTTGGGATATCAGAGACGTGGTGTCACACAGATATAAGGAATGCAGAACTGGAATGTGGAGAGTACAACGTCTAGCGAAAGGATAGACAGGATAGGAAGGGAGGAGGGGTTATGCTATTAGTTAAGAAACACATAAAATCCAAGGAGGTGAAGCCAGTCAACATCGCTGGACAGTGCAGTGTCGAGTCAGTTTTGTGTGACATAAGCATTGGGAGATCAAAATTGAGAGTAGGAGTGTGCTATAGGCCTAATTTCCTAAATATAGGCCTAATTAGGCCTAAATATAGGCCTAATAATGCTATAGGCCACATTTCCGTAGCCGAGTGGGCAGGAGCGGGAGTGCAGTAGCACACGCTCTTTGAGTAGACCGGGGTTCAAGCCCCTGACTGCTGAATACGGTCGATCTGCCAACTCGCACTGGACCAGCGTGGCAGATTATGGTCCATTTCCCTCAGCATGAACTGTTGAGGAGGCTTCCATCCTGCAGTGGGTTGATAATGGCTGCACTTTACTTTTTTTACTTTTTTATAGGCCTAATGACTCTGATGAGTATAATAAGAAACTGTACAGGGAAATAGAGTGGGCCAGTAAATCAGAGTGTCTTATAATGGGGGATTTTAGTTTCCCAGATATTGACTGGAATTTGTGGGATGGTCACTCACACACTAGCAAGGCTTTCGTGGATTTATTGGATGATTGTTTTCTACATCAGCATGTTTGGGAGGCAACTAGACGGAGTAATATCTTGATTTGATTATCAGTAGTGATCCTTCATGCATTAAGAATCTGCAGATAGAGGAACCACTAGGTGGCAGTAATCACAGTGTGCTGAAGTGGGATTTACTCAAAGAGGTAACTACCATCAGGGGTAAAGGGAAGGGTTATTGCTTTCGTAAAGGCGACTATGATGGTCTGAGACAGTATTTAAATTCTATACAGTGGAACAACTGATGATGTTACCAACAGCAAATTCAAAATGGGAAGCATTCAAAGAACTTATCTTGGAAGCTACTAGGCTTTACATACCAACTAAGAAATATATTGTTCAAGGTTTAGGTTTAGGCCTAAATGGGTGTCAGATGAACTAATGAGAAAAATGACAGAGAAGAAAACTGCTTGGGATACATATAAATTAACACGTGACACAGAAGCCTATGATAGATATAAGTTGATCAGTAACCAAGTTACAAAGGAGATTAGGCGGGCAAAGGCAGATTACGAGGAATCATTGGCAAAGGATGCAAAGTAAAGAGTTCTTTACTTATGTAAACTATAGAAGGAAGGGGATGAATCAGATTGGTCCACTTGATATCGATGGTTCAACTGTTGATGATCCTGCTCAGGTAGTTAACAAACTAAATGAATATTTTGCATCGACATTCACATATGAGGAGTTATTCAGTGAGGGGAATGCCAGAGGTGTATTCAACTCTGGCAGTAAGCTAGATAATCTTGTAATAACTGAGAGTTAAGTGGAGGAGAAATTGTTGAAGATAAACACAAGAAAGGCACCTGGGGTGGATGGGACCTATCCAGTTATATTAAAGGAGGCAGCTAAAGAAGTAAGCAGACCCTTAGCCATAATTATGAGAGCTTCCTTGGACTCAAGGGAGGTACCCATAGACTGGATGTGCAAATGTGAGCCCAATTCACAAAGGAGGATCAAAGGCTGACATAAGTAATTATAGATCAGTGAGTTTAACTTCTGTTCCAGGAAAATTAATGGAGGCACTGGTTAAGGAAGCACTGCAGGATCATCTGGACAAGACTTCAGTTATAGCTTGGACACAGCATGGTTTTGTTAAGGGAAAGTCTTGCCTGACCAATTTAATTGGATACTATGATGCAGTCACAAAGGAACTGGATGCAGGGAATAACTTTGATATTATATTGGAGCTTAGAAAGGCTTTTTATACTGTTGCACATGGAAGACTGCTGCACAAATTGGAGCAGTGTGGCATTGGAGGCAAATTGCTGCTATGGATAAAGGGGTAGTTGAGGGGGAGAAGACAGAGAGTGGTAATCAACGGACACTGCTCATCTGGAATAATGTTATTAGTGGAGTCCTTCAGGGTTCAGTGTTGGGTCCATTATTGTTTTCTGTATTTATAAATAATATTGATGATGGTATATCAAGCTTAATGTCCAAGTTTGCAGATGATACAAAAGTTGGCAGGGTTGTTAAGGACACTACTGATGCTATGCTGCTGCAACAGGATCTGGAAAGGTTGAGCAGATGAGAATCAGCCAAAAAAAAAAACAAAAAAAAAACCCGCCCCATTTCATCCCTCCATTCGTTCCAAATACCTGTCCAGCTCAGCCTTAAATTTATTTAGGCTATTAGCTTCCACAACAAAAGATAGAAGCCTGTTCTACCAATCAACTACTCGCTGGCTAAAGACAAATTCCCGCACATCTATTCTACAGCTATTTTATTCAATTTGAAACTGTGCCCCCTCAGGTTCTTAGTCTCAGCAAGAGGAAGAATCCCATCAGCTTTCAGCTTGCTCAATCCATTCAAGGCCTTATTCACCTCAATCAGATTACCCCGCAGATGCCTACACTTTAGTTGCTGCAATTTGCAGAACTTCAGCCTTTCTTGGTAATAGCACTCCTTTGTTACCCTCACCAATCTTGTTACCCTTCTTTGTACTCGTTCTAGCAACTCTACATCCTTCTTAAAATGGGGTCTCCAGACCTGTATACAGTACACAAGGTGTGGCCTAATCATTGCCTTATACAAGGGGATAATCACCTCCTTGTCCCTGCTAGAAAAATTCCTGTATATCACTGACAAGACACCATGAGCTACACTTGTCTCAGATGATTCTGAGCAAGACGAAAAATCCCATTAGCATTGAGCATGCTCAAACCATTCAAGGCTTTATATACCTCTATCAGATCACCTTGCTGATGCCTAGTCTCCAGACGTAATTTGCAAAATTTAAGCCTTTCTTCCTAAGAATAACCCATTGTTCATTCACTAATCTTGTTGCCCTTCTCTGTACTCGTTCCAGCAGCTCTACATCCTTCTTGAAATGAGGCTTCCATACCTGTAGACAGTACTCAACGTGTGGCCTGTACTCATTGCCTTATACAAGAGAATAATCACCTCCTTATCCCTGCTAGAAAAATTCCTATATATCATTGACAAGACACCTTGAGCTACTCTTGCAGCCTGTCTGCACTGCTCAGAGAACTTCATATCTGTCTGCACAATTACCCAGGTCCTTTTCATTCACTACCACTGTCAGTGTAGTATTACAGAGTTGATACGTTGCTATGGGGTTGCTTCCCATATGTAGTACTTTACATTTGTCAATGTTAAACTTCATTTGCCTCTCAACCCATCTCCTCAACCTTTTCAGATCCTGTTGCAGAAGCAGCATAGTGTCAGTAGTGTCCTTAAAAACCCTGCCAACCTTTGTATCGTCTGCAAACTTGGACATTATGCTTGCTTTACCATCATCAATATCATTTATAAATACAGAAAACAATAATGGACCCAACACCGAACCCTGAGTGACTCCACTAATAACATTAGTCCACGATGAACAGTGTCCATTGATTACCACTCTCTGTCTTCTCCCCCTCAACAATCCCTTTATTCATAGCAGCAATTTGTCTACAATGCCACACTGCTCCAATTTGTGCAGCAGTCTTCCATGTGCAACAGTATCAAAAGCCTTTCTAAGATCCAAATATATAATGTCAAAGCTATTCCCTGCATTCGGTTCTTTTGTGACTGCATCATAGTATCCAATAAAATTGGTCAGGCAAGACTTTTCCTTAACAAAAACATGCTGTGTCCGAGCTATAATTGAAGTCTTGTCTAGATGATCCTGCAGTGCTTCTTTAACCAGTGCCTCCATTAATTTTCTGTAACAGAAGTTAAACTCACAGGTCTATAATTACTTGTGTCAGCATTCGATCCTCCTTTGTGAATTGGGGTCACATTTGCACATCTTCAGTCTATGGCTACCTCCCCTGAATCCAAGGAAGCTCTCATAATAATGGCTAAGGGTTTGCTTACTTCCTTTGCTGCCTCCTTTAATATAACTGGATAGATCCCATCCACCCCATGTGCCTTTCTTGTGTTTATCTTCAACAATTTCTCCTCCACTTTACTCTCAGTTATTACAAGATTACCTAGCTTACTGCAGAGTTGAATACACCTCTGGCATTCCCCTCGCTGAATAACTCCTCATGTGGGAATGTCAATGCAAAATATTCATTTATTTATTAGCTACATGAGCAGTATCATCAACAGTTGAACCATCAATATCAAGTGGACCAATCTCATTCATCCCCTTCCTTCTAGAGTTTACATACGTAAAGAACTCTTTGCTGTTTTTCTTTGCATTCTTTGACAAATATTTCTCGTAATCTGCCTTCGCATGCTTAACCTTCTTTGTAACTTGGTTACAGAACAGCTTATATCTACCATAGGCTTCATAGGCTCCCATATGTAGTACTTTACATTTGTCAATGTTAAACTTCATTTGCCACCTCTCAGCCCATCTGCTCAACCTTTTCAGATCCTGTTACAGCAGCATAGGGTCAGTAGTGTCCTTAACAACCCTGCCAACCTTTGTATCATCTGCAAACTTGGACGTTAAGCTTGATATACCATCATCATTTATAAATACAGAAAACAATAATGGACCCAACACTGAACCCTGAGGGACTCCACTAATAACATTAGTCCACGATGAGCAGTGTCCATTAATTACCACTCTCTGTCTTTCCCCCTCAACCATCCCTTTATCCACAGCAGCAATTTGCCTCCAATGCCACACTGCTCCAATTTGTGCAGCAGTCTTCCATGTGAAACAGTATCAAAAGCCTTTCTAAGATCCAAATATATAATATCAAAGTTATTCCCTGCATCCGGTTCTTTTGTGACTGCATCATAGTATGCAATCAAATTGGTCAGGCAAGACTTTCCCTCAACAAAACCATGCTGTGCCCAAGCTATAACTGAAGTCTTGTCTAGATGATCCTGCAGTGCTTCTTTAACCAGTGCCTCCATTAATTTTCCTGGAACAGAAGTTAAACTCACAGGTCTATAATTACTTGTGTCAGCCTTTGATTCTCCTTTGTGAATTGGGGTCACATTTGCAAATCTCCAGTCTATGAATACCTCCCCCGAGTCCAAAGAAGCTCTCATAATTATGGCTAAGGGTTTGCTTAGCTGGCTTCCTTTGCTGCCTCCTTTAATATAACTGGATATATCCCATCCACATCAGGTGCCTTTTTTATGTTTATCCTGAACAATTTTTCCTCCACTTTCCTCTCAGTTATTACAAAATCATCCAGCTCACTGCCAGAGTTTACTTCACCTCTGGCATTCCCTTCCTGAATAACTCCTCATGTGTGAATGTAGATGCAAAATAATCGGTTAGTTTGTTAGCCACCTCAGCAGAATCCTCAACTGTTGAACCATCAATATCCAGTGGACCAATCTGATTCATCCCTTTACTTCTAGAGTTTACATAGGTAAAGAACTCTTTTCTGTTTTTCTTTGCATCCTTTCCCAAGGATTTCTCATAATCTGCCTTTACCTGCCTAATCTCCTTTGTGACTTGGTTACAGACCAGATTATATCTATCATAGGCTTCCATGTCACCCATTAATTTATATGTATCCCATGCATTTTTCTTCTCGGCCATATGTCTCATTAGTTCATCTGACATCCATTTAGGCCTGAACCTTGAATAATATTTCTTAGTTGGTATGTAAAGCCTAGTAGCTTCCAAGATAAGTTCTTTGAATGCTTCCCATTTTGAATTTGATGTTGGTAACATCATCAGTTGGTCCCAATGTATAGAATTTAAATACTGTCTCAGACCATTGTAGTCACCTTTACGAAAGCAAAAACCCTTCCCTTTACCCCTAATGGTAGTTACCTCTTTGAGTAAATCCCACTTCAGCACACTGTGATCACTGCCACCTAGTGGTTCCTTTATCTGCAGATTCTTAATGCCTTAAGAATCACTACTGATAATCAGATCAAGAGTATTACTCCCTCTTGTTGCCTCCCGAACATGCTGATGTAGAAAACAATCACCCAATAAATCCACAATAGCCTTGCTGGTGTGTGAGTGACCAACCCACAAATTCTAGTCAATATCTGGGAAATTAAAATCCCCCATTATAAGACTCCGATTTACTGGTCTACTCTATTTCTCTGTACAGTTTCTTATTATACTCATCAGAGTCATTAGGCCTATAGCACCTCCTATTCTCAATTTTGATCTCCCAATGCTTATGTCACACCAAACTGACTCAACACTGCACTGTCCAGCGATGTTGGGTTGCTTCACTTCCTTGGACTTTATGAGTTTCTTAACTAATAGAATAACCCCTCCTCCTTTCATATCCTGTCTATCCTTTCTGTACACATTGTACTCCCCAAATTCCAGTTCTGCATTCCTTATATCTGTGTGATAACATGTCTCTGATATCCCAACAATATCCTCCTTTAAAGCTTTGAGCAATACCTCAAATTCATCAAATTTATTTACCAAACACCTAGCATTGGTGTACACGCAAGTATACATGCACCTCTTCCTATTCTTAGCTACCCTAACACAACCCATGTGTTTACTTGTACAGCAATGACTCCCAGCAGTCTCTGAAATATCCTGCATCTTGTTTTCCAGGCTGCTGCTCATTCCAATAGAAGCAGTGCAAGAATCACTTTTACCTCTGCCAATGGCTACTGTTAATCTATTAGTCCTTGTATCCCCCCCCAAGCTAGCAGTTTTCCGACCCACCTAACACTGCCTCGATAGCATCTGCAAATATTCTTGCACCCTTTCTATTTAAGTGTATCCCATCCCTGTAGAAGCAGTCTCCCCTGTTAACAAGTACATTTCAGCCCTAAAAAAATTCTACCCCTGTTGCGTATGGTTTGGTCACCAGCGTTATAATGGTTCATAAGAGATTTAACAGTTGCACCATTTTCAAACTTATGAATAATTTCAAGTCTTTGTTTAACTGAAAGTGCAACTCTTTTGAGTTTATCCATCATTTTCGCCATACTTGACATAATGTTGTTGTTGTTATTTGGTTTTTAGGAGCATTAGCAACTAATGCCATATTGCTCCTGTGCGGTGGTCATTCCCAGACCTTTCCGCATGCTCCGTATTTGGTGGTGACGGGTCCGAACTCCAGTCTAATCAAGAAGCGTGTGTTACGCACTGCTGCTCCTTCCCACCTGGCTACGGAGGCGCACCTGACATAAATAACGAAACAAAATTTGTCTTTTGGCGGTGCGACTGAACGCAATAATCACCGCGATGCACTAAAACAAACTAAACATTTTGTCTTTTTTGAGCAGCGGGTGTGAAGACAGCGGGGGTTGCAAGATAATAGGCACTTTAATCTTTCAATGGCGACTTATACCTCCACTTCTTGTCGCTTATTTAAGACTTGCAAAACATCTGTTTATACCTATTCTAGTTATAACTTGAATTTTATGATTTCTGGTTGATTTTTTTTTTTTTTTATTTGGAGTCCAAGTGTCCCGGTAAATCGAGAGTCTGCTATATATCAAGCTAATTGTATAAGTATACGGATAAATTTGAACAGAGGCTGGCAAGGTAATTAATGAAAGAAATTAAAGCATCTCACTGCAACAAGAACTAGAAAAATTAGGCAACTGGGCTTGGACGTAGCAAGTGAGGTTTAACATTTATAAATGAATTGTACTGTGCATATGGATAAATAATCCCTAAAATAACATATTATATGGGTGGTACCTCACTCAAGATGTGGAAAATGAAAAAGACTAAGGGCAAATGTACAGTCTGACACGAGGTTTTCTGAGCAGTCAGATGACAGAGCTTACAGGGTTCTGTCAATAAATAAATTTTCTGTTTATACTCCGGGACGACCAAACGGTCAGAGGAGTTCACAGGATAGACAGCATACAAGAAACAGCACCGTATTCAGCAGTCACGTGCTTGAACACCGGTACTCAAGGCACGTGTACTTATGTTATTATTGTTGTTATTTGGTTTTTTTAGGAGCATTAGCAACTAAGGCCATATTGCTCTGGGATATGCGGTGGTCATTCCCTGACCTTTCTGCATCTTCCGTATTTGGTGGTGACGGGCTCGAACCCCAGTCTAATCAAGAAGCGTGTGCTACGCACTGCTGTTGCTCCTTCCCACCTGGCTACGGAGGCGCCACGTGTACTTATGCACCCGCAAGCCTGACCACTAGGCTACGGCGGTCTTGATATACTGGAATTTTCCCAGCAAGCAAGGAAGTGATTATCCAATTAAATTAAATATTATTCACAAAGCAGAACCACACGCCTCAAATTTCTCTAAAAAAATTTTAGAGAAGAGTAGATAGAGTGAATCTTCTATGCTCAATACTGATTACTGCCTGTAGGGTCATTATTCCATTTTAAAACAGTCTTTATCAGCAACCTGTTTCTATTAACACAGAATCAGTATCTACATCGAAGTTGCTGAAAGTCTAGAATGTAGATGGTTTTATCTCTCTTGTGTTTGAAGTATGATTAATTCATCTTCCAGTATAATAGTGAAGTGAGATTTCACACTTGATGATATTATTCTAACCGAGGGCCTGTTTTAAATTATGCATTTGTTCATGTGGCCTGGCCTGGACTGTATTCACTAGTATGGACTTTCAAAGAGAAGCAAACTTTGGCAGAGATTAATAAGGCTTAACAATACAGAAAATTACACTAGCCAACACGATTTTTACCTCCAAGAACTTAAATGCTGTTTTTAACCAATTTTTATGCATAGATTTCAAAAATTACAATGATAGCTTCACATAACATCACAGTAATTAAATATAGAGGGAGTTACGCTTTATCAAATTATGCCAATTTCACATAATATAGCCAGTAAGGTATGACATATTGATTTATTTTAAGAGATATAAGCTAATTCTCTTAATTTTAGAAATCAATTCTGGCCTCAGTTTTCTTGTGATAAACATAATCAGACTTCTACCTAATTTACAAGTTGAAGAGAGCACACAGCGTTTTTGGTGAAGATTTTTGTAGGCTGTGTCAAGGTTTTCCAAGTATTAAATGATCGTGATATGTTCTCAGGGTTGTAAGTCTATCCTCCAACCATAAACAGCCCCTCGAGAATAATAGGATGGGCCTGCAACCCTTGCGGTAGGAAACGTTTTTAATATACATCGATGAGCCAAAACATTATGACCAACGAGTTGTTATGCAAATCAAAGCAACTGCAGTGAACTATGCCACGTGTGCAGGTTGGGACATGGTATAAAAAATATCAGGTGTTTTTTATACCGTGTCCATTAATCAGTGGTTGTTGGTTTTGGTTTTTAGGAGCATTAGCAACTAAGACCATATTGCTCTGGGAATATGCGGTGGTCATTCCCTGACCTTTCCGCATCCTCCGTATTTGGTGGTGACGGGCTCGAACCCCGGTCTGATCAAGAAGTATGTGCTGCGCACTGCTGCTGCTCCTCACCTGGCTACGGAGGCGCTCTTGTTTATCAGTGTTACTCTTGTTCTTCACATGGGAAAGCAGCAGACTTAAGCGAGTACGACAAAGGTCAAATTGTAATGGCCAAATGACTGGGTCAGAGCATATCCGAAATGGCATGGGTGGGATGCTCACAGTCAGGCATGGTTAGTACCTACCGAAAGTGGTCAGAGGAGGGAAACCCACGAACCCCGGCGAGGTGTTGGATGACCGCAGCTCATCAGTGCTCGAGGTGAGCAAAGGCTCTCATGGATGGTACGTGGCAACAGAAGGACGACTGTGGCGCAACTTGTCGGTAATTGGAATGCTGGTGACAGGAGTAATGTGTCACAACACACAATACATCAAACCCTGCTGAAAATGGAGCTAAAACCCACTCCAAGTGCATATACTAACCATGGTCCATTGGCGACAGCGCCTACAATGGACACAGGAGCATCGAAGTTGGACCTTGAGTGACTGGAAGAAGGTCATCTGGTATGATGAATCACGCTTCCTGTTGCACCATGTGGATGGCTAGGTACATGTGTGTCATTTACCTGGGGAAGTGATAGCGCCTGGATGCACCATGGGTTGAAAACAAGCTGGTGGCGGCAGTGTCATGCTCTGGGTGATGTTCTGCTGGGATGCCTTGGGTCCAGTCATCCAAGTGCTGGGCACTCTAATGTCTACCACCTACCTAAACATCACTGCTTATGAAGTACACCCTAATGATAGGGTGGCCCATTATCCTGCTGAAAGACGGCACTGCTAGAGGAGACTATTGCCATGAGGCAATAGTCTCCTCTAGCAGTGCCGTCTTTCAGCAGGATAATGCACCATGCTACACCGCACGAATTGTTCGGGACTGGTTTGCGGAACGTGAGGAAGACTTCCAGGTATTGCTCTGGTGTCCAAATTCTCCAGACATCAATCCCATCGAGTATCTGTGGTTTGTGTTGGAACAGCAACGCGAATCTGCAGGGTCTCAACCACGGTCCTTACAGGAGTTAAAGGATCTGCTGGTTATGTGTTGGTACCAGATACCACAAGACATTTAGAAAATCTTGCAGCATCCATGACTCACCAGGTAAGGGCTGTTTTGGCTGCATGTGGAGGACCAACATTATATTAGGTAGGTGGTCATAATGTTTTGTCTCATCGGTGTATTTTGCTATGGAGTATGTTATGTATGTGTTTTTGCATTATTGGACTTCTGAAAGAACTACGTGTCATACAGAAGTCAGATGAATTCCATTTATTCATAGATGCCTCCAAATTAAGTTTAACAGCAGTATTGCTTCATAATGGGAACAAATTGAATTTCCATCAGTTCCTGTTTTTCATTCAGTTGGACTTAGAGAAAGTCATGAAAGCATGACTAAGGTTCTACATGCTATAAAATACCAAGATTATAGTTAGAACATATGCAGATATCTTAAGGTTATTGGTTTTCTTTTTGGTTTGCAGGGGGGGGGGGTCACAAAATGTTGTTTTTTGTGTTTGTGGGACAGCTGTGCGACAGAAGAACATTATGTTGTACAACACTGTGACAAGCAGGATGAGTTCATATCAGGACAATGTAATATAAAATATATTCCTTTAGTGCAGAGGTTCCCAACCACCAGTACATGAACCAGTACCGGTACGCAAGGAGTGAGCTACCTGTATGCAGGCTCTGAATGAAACCACCTGCAATTTCCTTCATGGGAGAGTAAACTTTTTAAATTTTAATATCTTACTAAAGCCAAAACTTCTTTTTATTTGTCACAGTTCGTATCTAGGTGAGTATTTTAGTCTTTCTTTTTGGAAAATATACCTCTTTTCTTTCTTCTACTTCTTAATTCATAGAACTTTATCTCTTAACTTATTCCTCTTTTTCTTATTTTATATGGTCAGTTTTCCTTCAGAGGTTGCTTAGTGAACATTAAAAGTAAAATTATCTTTAGATATTATGATATACTGCTATCCTAATTATTATATAGTTTTGATATTCCAATCAACAATAATTAATATTAATACCATAGTTCAAGTAAAATATAAGTGTTGAAAACGCAAGTTTTACAATTCTGTTTAGTAATTATATTTAAGTATTTGAAACGACAATTTTCAACAACTAATTTTCCTTTTACTTATATCGTTACATCATAAGTTATCAGTAGTATTTAAATCACAAATTTATTTTTATTTTTTATGAAAACCCCAAACACGAGACGTATTATAACCGAAAGTACTTAGTACCATGCTTGTGTTGGAGGTTGAGAAAACAAAAGAAGATATTTGTTGACATTAAACTTGAACATCTGTAGACTGTAATTATCAGGAAATAAAATGGCAGTTGCATGAATAAATGAGGAAGATGAAAAGTTGGTTCTGTCAGTTTGAAGTTGGACAGTTCAAACTGACAGAACCAACTTTTCATCTTCCTCATTTATTCATGCAACTGCCATTTTATTTCCTGATTGGATGTTGGCTAGTGACGGCACGTGTTCGGACTGTTTTGAAAGAGAGAGCGGGAATTATAGAAGCCAATTCAGAAGAACAGTGCCCATGGAAGTATCTGTAGAAAAGGCATGCAGCAGAAATAGTAAGTCTATCAGACAGCAAGTGGAGAGACTCTGTTAAAGAGAAGTCATTAATTAACCTAATTGCCCTCTTCTGAATGGAATCTAGAAGCCTGAGGGAGGTTCTGGGGGCACCGCCCCAGATGTGGGAACAATATTCCATGGTAGGGTGGATTTGCAATTTGTACAGAGTGAACAGCTGTTTGGGAGAAAAGTAATGGCGAGAGCCATTACTTTTCCACTCAGACATCATTACATGATGTCTGAGTGATCCACCAAATTGACTAGTGACAACATCAAGAATGCTGATGGGACTTTCGTGCAATGACCGTCCGAACGCCTGCAACGGTGGAGTGAATTCTTCAAAGCATTGTATAATCACGACCCACCTCAGGGACCGCCAGAAGCCGCACTATCGATCGATCCCCCTGAAGTCTCCATGGTCGATGTTGAGCCTACAGTAGAAGAAGTGAAAGCAGCCATACAATCCCTAAAGAATGGCAGGGCACCAGGAGTGGACCAAGTCACCACAGAAGCGATCAAAGCTGGAGGAGATGTACTGCTTCGCCGACTACACTCACTCCTCAAAACCATCTGGTGCACTGAACAAATTCCACTAACATGGAGGAAAGCCATTATCGTACCGATCCACAAGAAAGGTGATAAGCGGGATTGCAAGAACTACCGTGGCATCAGCCTCCTTTCCATCATCAGAAAGGTCTTTATGAAGATCATCCAGTCAAGGCTGCAAAAACATCGCGAGCAAACCAGTCGAGAAGAACAGGCGGGATTTAGACCCGGGCAAGGATGCTGTGATCAAATCTTTGCCATCCGTCAGCTGATGGAGGAGAGGATCCGGTGTAGACAGCGAACCGTCATTGTTTTCATTGACTTTAAGTCTGCTTTCGACTGTGTCCATCGGCCTGCCTTATGGAAACTACTAGAGGTCAAACATGTACCTCGAAAAGTCATCACACTCCTCCAAACTGCATACAACGGTTTAACCAGCCAGGTGAGCATCCAGAACGATTTATCTGAGGAATTTACCATCCAAACTGGAGTTCGCCAAGGGGATGTAGCCTCCCCGTTGTTTTTCAACATCGTAGTCGACGCCATTATGAGGCAAGCATTCAGAAACAGACGGGGCATACAATATGACAAGGATCACTATGTGACTGACCTGATGTTTGCCGATGATAGTGCTATCTTTGCTGGTAACGACTCTGAAGCCACGGACATCCTCTACGACATTGCCCGGCCATACGGTTTGAAGATCAATGCTGATAAGACAAAGGCCCTGACAACAGATGTGTCGCAAGCCACCATCTATCTCGAAGGCGTCCAGATCGTCCAGATTAGTTGCTCTTGACATCTCAAAGGCTTTTGATCGTGTTTGGCATAAAGGTCTTCTAAACAAGCTTCCATCTTATGGTTTGCCAACTGTTTTTAGTAATTGGTTATCCAGTTTTCTCTCTGATCGCTCACTGAGGGTGATGGTAGATGGCTCTCTGTCTTCTAACTTCTCCACTAATGCCGGTGTCCCCCAAGGTTCAGTTCTTTCCCCCACTCTTTTCCTCTTGTATATCAATGACCTTCTTCCATTGACTGGAAATCCTATCCATAGTTTTGCTGATGATAGCACATTGCATTCAACTTTCCATTTTGAGAAACCTTGTCCAGCTCAATCAGCTTCAAGTTCTCGAAAATCTGCTGCCAATTCCTTAAATGCCGATCTTCAGGTAATTCTCCAGTGGGGCAAAGATAACTTAGTTGATTTCAACCCTTGTATAACTCAATCTTGTCTTATATCTCACAAAAAGGATTCTTCTGCTCCTATGCTTATCTTTAGTGACACTCCGATTTCTAGGCAAAATGATATATCTCTTTTGGGGATTACCCTGACTTCTAATCTCTCTTGGCACAAGCACATTAAAAATATTGCTTCCTCTGCATCTAAAAAACTTGGTTTTCTCTTTCGCTCTCGGCGTTACTTTTCTCCCATACAGCTGCTCACTCTGTATAAATCGCAAATCCGCCCTGCCATGGAATATTGTTCCCACATCTGGGGTGGTGCCCCCAGAACCTCTCTCAGGCTTCTTGATTCCATTCAGAAGAGGGCAGTTAGGTTAATTAATGATTCATCTCTAACAGAGTCTCTCCACTCGCTTTCTCATAGACGCACTGTTTCTGCTGCATGCCTCTTCTACAGATACTTCCATGGGCACTGTTCTTCTGAATTGGCTTCTATAATTCCCGCTCTCTCTTTCAAAACAGTCCGAACACGTGCCGCCACTAGCCAACATCCATTTACTGTCCAACTACAAACCCACAGAACCAACTTTTCATCTTCCTCATTTATTCATTCAACTGCCGTTTTCTGGAACAACCTTCCTTCATACGTATTTCCTGAAAATTACAATCTACAGAAGTTCAAGTGCAATATCAACAAATATCTTCTTTCGTCTTCTCAACCTCCAACCCAAGCATGGTACTAAGTACTATAGGTGCAGGACTTTAAATACCTTGGGTCGCTGGTCCAGGAGAAGAAAGTTGCATCCACCATGGAAATCCACAGCAGAATTGTACAGGCGGCCACTGCGTTCGCCTCGCTCAAATGGTGTCTGTGGAAGAGGACCAACATTTCCTCAAAGACTAAAATCTGACTCTTCCGGACTTTGATCTTGCCCATTCTCCTTTACGGATCAGAAACATGGATTTGTCTCAAGCTAGATTTAAACAAACTTGAGGTATTCCAAATGCGACGCCTGCGGCAGATTTTGGGCATCTCACTTCGTGACTACATCACTAATGATACCATCCGCACCAGATGCCAACAGCAACCAACCATTGCCGACCAAATCCAGAAGCGAAGGCTTAGATGGTTTGGCCACGTATGTAGAATGGGCACGAACAGAATACCATCCACACTCCTTTGGAGACAACGACCCACCCAATGGAGCATCCAACGGACTGCACTTAGGAAAACGTGGGCCAAGCAAGTGGAAAATGACTTGAAGAGCCGACGTCTCGACCTTAACCAGGCCAGGACTGACGCCATGGATCGTAAAGTATGGAAGAACATCACAGAGCAAGTCCGAAACCCTGCGGCACCTACAGCAGCATACTGGTTGCGTGGCCAACCGCCTCCCCCAGCTGCCAGCTAAGGACCAAGAAGAAGAAGAAGAATGGCGAGAGCAAAAGAGAAAACCACGTTTTTTTAGATGCAGAGGAAGCAATATTTGTAATGTGCTTGTGTCAAGAGAGATTAGAAGTCAGGGTAATCCCCAAAAGAGATATATCATTTTGCCTAGAAATAGGAGTGTCACCAAAGATAAGAATAGGAGCAGAAGAATCCTTTTTTTGTGAGATATAAGACAAGACTGAGTTTTAGAAGGATTGAAATCAACTAAGTTGTCTTTGCCCCACTGGGGAATTACCTGGAGATCGGAATTTAAGGAATTAGTAGAAGATTTTCGAGAAGTTGAAGCTGATTGAGCAGGGCGAGGTTTCGAAAGATAGAAAGTGGAATGCAATATGCTATCATTGGCAAGACTATGGATAGGATTTCCAGTCAATAGAAGGTCATTAATATACAAGAGGAAAATAGTGGGGGAAAGAACTGAGCCTTGGGGACCCCAGCATTAGTGAAGTTAGAAGACAGAGAGCCATCTACCATCACCCTCAGTGAGTGACCAGAGAGAAAATTGGATAACCAATTACTAAAAACAGTTGGCAAACCATAAGATGGAAGCTTTTTAAGAAGACCTTTATGCCAAACATGATTGAAAGCTTTTGAGATGTCAAGAGAAACTGCTTCTGTTTCACCAAACTTTTCCACTGAATTTGTCCATAAATGGGTAAAATAAGCCAGAATATCACCAGTGGATCGACACTGATGGAATCCATACTGGCGATCATTGATCACACGGAAGGTTTCTAGGTAGTTTAAGAGTTGGTAATTTCTCCATTACTTTAGAAAGAATAGAAGAAATTGCAATGGGATGATAATTGGATGGGAGAGACTTGTCACAATTTTTTAGGAACTGGCTGGATATGAACAAATTTCCAAGCAGAAGGAAAAACACCTTTGGAATAAGAAATTGAAAAAAGGCGGAAGAGAACAGGAGTAAGTTCAGGAGCACAGGTTTTAGCATTAGCATTAGTAGAGGCATTTGATGCAAGAAATCAAGCTTATGCAGCATCAGCCATAAAAAAAAAAAAAAACCCACTTCCACTTCACCCCTCTGTTCGTTCAAAATACCTGTCCAGCTGAGCCTTAAACTTATTTAGGCTATCAACCTCCACCACAAGGGATGGAAGTCTGTTCCACCAACCAACCACCCGCTGGCTAAAGGCAAATTTCCGCACGTCTATCCTACATCTGTCTTTCCTCAATTTGAATTTATGCCCCTCAGGTGATTTTTCTGAGCTAGAGGAAGAATTCCATCAGCATTGAGCATGCTTAAACCATTCAAGGCTTTATACACCTCTATCAGATCACCTCGCTGGTGCCTAGTCTCCAGACACTGTAATTTGCAAAACTTAAGCCTTTCTTCATAAGAGCACCCCTTTGTTCCATTCACTAATCTTGTTGGCCTTCTCTGTACTCGTTCCAGCAGCTCTACATCCTTCTTGAAATGAGGCCTCCAGACCTGTATACAGTACTCTAGGTGTGGCCTGACCATCGCCTTATACAATGGAATAAGGCGATGGTCAGGCCACACCTAGAGTACTGTATACAGGTCTGGAGGCCTCATTTTTGAGAACAAGTGGAGAAATACCATCAGGACCTGGAGCTTTCTTAGCAACAAGATTCGTCAAAATCCTTCTGACATCCTTTTGACGGAAGACCACAGGTCTTCCATCAAAAGATTCAAGCAACAAGATTCGCCAAAATCCTTCTGACATCCTTTTGACGGAAGACCACAGGTCTTCCATCAAAAGATTCAAGCAACAAGATTCGTCAAAATCCTTTTGACGAAAGACCACAGGAGGCATTGAATGGAGCGTGTTGGGAATGGTGGGAGGTAATTTACCAAGATCATTAATACATGAGTTGGAAGAAAAATGGGATGCTAGCAGGCCAGCTTTATCCTTGGCTGAAGTGACAACAGAACCATCTGGTTTTAACAGAGGTGGGAGCAGAGATGGGCAAAAGTTGCAGCCAATAACTTTGGCAAGAGACCAGAGTATTTAGCTACCATTAGGGCAAGAAGCAAGTTTTCTACTCTTAACCTGTTCGAAATCTAGTTTCGATTGATTAATGACTGCTTTACAATTTTTGCGAGCTTTGGTTTAGGCAGAAAATGAAACTGAAGAATTGGAAACAAGCCAATTATGAAATGCAACATTCTTCTCTTGAACAGCCTTAGCACATTTATTGGAAAACAAAGGTTTAGATAAATGACGAAATTTTAAAGTGGGTGTGGGATAAAGGATTCCATTCCTATAAGAATAATGTCACTGACACGATCTGAGAAAATGTTGACATCAGGAGTTTTGAAACAGTAGTCTGACCCAGGAAAAGAAATCTCACAGGTCATCCCATTTTGCATTCTTGTAATGCCAAACAATATGAGGTTGGAAATAGCCATGAGATGAAGGCTCCATTGGAGAAGAGATGATCACCAAGTTGTGATCTGAAGTATCAAAAGCACCACTCACTTCAACCATGTACTTAGGATTGTTTATGAGAAAAAGATCAAGCCTCAGCATCTCAACCAGCTGGGTCAGTGTGACTAGAAAACGGAAAACGGCTGGAGTTGTGAACATTAAAATCACCAAGGAGAATTTCCTAACTTCAGTGTTAGGAAAGTTGGACTGGAGAAAGTCAAGTTGCAGAGAGAGGAAGTCAAAGAGCTCCAAGTGATTAGTGGAGTTGGGAGAACGGTAGAGACAACATATGAATTTGACACAATGAGGTTGAGAGATTTTAAGCCAGAGAAGATCAAAGCGAGGAGATTCCAAATTATAAATTCTCTGACAGGGAATATTGCAACTGACATATGCACTAGTACCACCTTTGAGGCGTAAGGAATCATACAGTGAATAATTTGGACAGCTGAGATGAGCAGTAGTTGAATTAACTGATAACTGAGATTCTGTCAGAAAAAGTACATGGGGTTTGGCAGACTGCAAGGGGAAATGGACATCGTTGAGATTAGAATTGAAATGAACGTATATTTGTAAAATGAACTAGGAAGTGTTTGGGAGGTTTAGATCTTTTCTCAAATAAGCTTACTCTATTAGTTTGACAATTCATGACATTTTTGGATATGGCGCACACACACGGTAAGAATATACTCAGATCCTTGACATAACATGGCCTCGACAATGGCCCCCCCACATACACACTACTTGGACTCCCTCCAGTCACTATCTGGCTGAGTAGAGGTAGCAAGATTATACACTAGCTCAGGTCCAGGCAAACAATGGCCCAAGGGCCTCATGCGACCCACCACACTTTTTTGTGCAGCCTGCGAGCTTTAATTGTATTCTCGAGAAAAGTTTACTTATTTTATGCCTTTTGCGACACTGTTTTCAAAAAGAAATTTGTATATGTAATACATTATAGAATTTGTCGACTTGTAAGTTAGTTAGTTAGTTATTTGGTTTTTAGGAGCATTAGCAACTAAGGCCATATTGCTCTGGGATATGCGGTGGTCATTCCCTGACCTTTCTGCATCCTCCGTATTTGGTGGTGACGGACTCGAACCCCGGTCTAATCAAGAAGCATGTGCTACGCACTGTTGCTCCTTCCCACCTGGCTACGGAGGCGCCTTCGACTTGTAAATTGTTTTATCATCTCTCTATTGCTCAAATTGAGATAGAATTTTAAAATTGTGTGCGAACTGGAGCGAGCGAACAGGCGCTTTTATAACGGTATAATTTGCGATTATAAACTAACCGCACAAAACTACAGTAACAGACAACTGATGATGATGACAACGGCTTTGCTGCGGTGGCGGAGTAATAGGATAGGACTGCTGACCGGCCGCTGTTCCAATCTGCTTTCTCTGATCATCCCGCAGTTAGTGTTTTTGCGTTATCTTCGGTTATCATCTTGGTGTCAGTAGCAATAAAAATAATATTTACGCCCTTTTAAAAATGAATAAAAAATGAAAAATTCAACAAGAGCATCGCATCGTGTCTTCAATGAAGAGTGGAAAACAAAATATTAGCATTAGCATTAGTAGAGGCATTTGATGCAAGAAAGCAAGCTTATGCAGCATCAGCCAAAAAAATTAAAGTAAAATAAATAAATAAAAAATAACCACTTCCACTTCACCCCTCTGTTCGTTCGAAATACTTGTCCAGCCGAGCCTTAAACTTATTTAGGCTATCAACTTCCACGACAAGGGATGGAAGTCTGTTCCACCTACCAACCACCCGCTGGCTAAAGGCAAATTTCCGCACATCTATCATACATCTGTCTTTCCTCAATTAGAATTTATGCCCTCTCAGGTGATTATTCTGAGCAAGAGGAAGAATCCCATCAGCATTGAGCATGCTCAAACCATTCAAGGCTTTGTACACCTCTATCAGATCACTTCGCTGCTGCCTAGTCTCCAGACACTGTAATTTGCAAAACTTAAGCCTTTCTTCGTAAGAGCACTCCTTTGTTCCATTAACTAATCTTGTTGCCCTTCTCTGTACTCGTTCCAGCAGCTCTACATCCTTCTTGAAATGAGGTCTCCAGGCCTGTATACAGTACTCTAGGTGTGGCCTGACCATTGCCTTATACAAGGGAATAATCACCTCCTTATACCTGCTAGAAAAATTCCTATATATCATTGACAATACACCATGAGCTACTCTTGCAGCCCGTCTGTACTGCTCAGAGAACTTCATATCTGCTTGCACAACCACCCCCAGGTCCCTTTCACTCTCTACCACTGTCAGTGTAGTACCACAGAGTTGATACGTTGCTCTGGGGTTGCTGTTTCCCATATGTAGTACTTTACATTTGTCAATGTTAAACAGCATTTGCCACCTCTCAGCCCATCTGCTCAACCTTTCCAGATCCTGTTGCAGCAGCATAGAGTCGGTAGTGTCCGTGACAACGCTGCCAACCTTCGTATCGTCTGCAAACTTGGACATTAAGCTTGATATACCATCATCAATATCATTTATAAATACAGAAAACAATAAAGGACTCCACTAATAACATTAGTCCACGATGAGCAGTGTCCATTGATTACCACTCTCTGTCTTCTCCCCCTCAACCACCCCTTTAACCATAGCAGCAATTTGCCTCCAATGCCACACTGCTCCAATTTGTGCAGCAGTCTTCCATGTGCAACAGTATCAAAAGCCTTTCTAAGATCCAAGAATATAATATCAAAGTTATTCCCTGCATCCAGTTCTTTTGTGACTGCATCATAGTATCCAATCAAATTGGTCAGGCAAGACTTCCCCTTAACAAAACCATGCTGTGTCTGAGCAATAACTGAAGTCTTGTCTAGATGATCCTGCAGTGCTTCTTTAACCAGTGCTCCATTAATTTTCCGGGAACAGAAGTTAAACTCACAGGTCTATAATTACTTGTGTCAGCCTTTGATCCACCTTTGTGAATTGGGGTCACATTTGCACATCTCCAGTCCATGGGTACCTACCTTGAGTCCAAGGAAGCTGCCTCCACTGCTCCATTGCTGCCTCCTTTAATATAACTGGATAGATTCCATCCACCCCAGGTGCCTTTCTTGTGTTTATCTTCAACAATTTCTCCTCCACTTTACTCTCAGTTACTACAAGATTCTCTAGCTTACTGCCAGAGTTGAATACACCTCTGGCATTCCCCTAGCTGAATAACTCCTCATGTGTGAATGTCAATGCCAAATATTCATTTAGTTTGTTAGCTACCTGGGCAGGATCATCAACAGTTGACCCATCGATATCAAGTGGACCAATCTGATTCATCCCCTTCCTTCTAGAGTTTACATAAGTAAAGAACTCTTTGCTGTTTTTCTTCGCATCCTTTACCAAGGATTTCTCGTAATCTGCCTTCGCCTGCCTAACCTCCTTTGTAACTTGGTTACAGATCAACTTGTATCTATCATAGGCTTCTGTGTCACGTGTTAATTTGTATGTATCCCATGCATTTTTCTTCTCTGCCATATGCCTCATTAGTTCATCTGACATCCATTTAGGCCTAAACCTTGAACAATATTTCTTAGTTGGTATGTAAAGCCTAGTAGCTTTCAAGATAAGTTCTTTGAATGCTTTCCATTTTGAATTTGCTGTTGGTAACATCATCAGTTGATCCCACTGTATAGAATTTAAATACTGTCTCAGTCCACCGTAGTCACCTTTACGAAAGCAATACCCCTTCCCTTTACCCCTAATGGTAGTTACCTCTTTGAGTAAATCCCACTTCAGAACACTGTGATCACTGCCACCTAGTGGTTAATTTATCTGCAGATTCTTAATGCATGAAGAATCACTACTGATAATCAAATCAAGAGTATTACTCCCTCTAGTTGCCTCCCGAACATGCTGATGTAGAAAACAATCATCCAATAAATCCACAAAAGCCTTGCTAGTGTGTGAGTGACCAGCCCCCAAATTCCAGTCAATATCTGGGAAATTAAAATCCCCCATTATAAGACTCTGTGATGTAGTGGCCCACTCTATTTCCCTGTACAGTTTCTTATTATACTCATCAGAGTCATTAGGCCTATAGCACACTCCTACTCTCAATTTTGATCTCCCAATGCTTATGTCACACCAAACTGACTCGACACTGCACTGTCCAGCGATGTCGACTGGCTTCACTTCCTTGGATTTTATGTGTTTCTTAACTAATAGCATAACCCCTCCTCCCTTCCTATCCTTTCTGTAGACATTGTACCCCCCAAATTCCAGTTCTGCATTCCTTATATCTGTGTGACACCACGTCTCCGAAATCCCAACAATATCTGCCTTTGATGTTTTGAGCAATACCTCAAATTCATCAAATTTATTTACTAGACTCCTAGCATTGGTGTACACGCAAGTATACATGCACCTGCTCTTCCTCTTAGCCACCCTAACACAACCCATGTGTTTACTTGTACCCCAATGATTCCCAGCAGTCTCTGAAATATCCTGCATCTTATTTTCCAGGCTGCTGCTCATTTCAATAGAAGCAGTGCAAGAATCACTTTCTCCTCTGCCAGTGGCTACTGTTAATCTATTAGTCCTTGTATCCCCCCCAATCTAGTAGTTTTCCGACCCTCCTAACACTGCCTCGATAGCATCAGCAAACATTCTTGCACCCTTTCTATTTAAGTGTATCCCATCCCTGTAGAAGCAGACGCTCCTGTTAACAAGTACAGACCAGGCTGAAAAAAAATTTTTTTTTTTGTTAACATACATAACAAGACTATCTGTCTCATCTGCCGGGAGAGTGTCTCAGTGTTGAAAGAGTACAATATTAAAAGACATTTCATTACTAAACATTCCGAATATGGTGCCAATTTAATTCCAGAAGCAAGAAAGAAAACTGCTGATGGATTGATTCAAAATTTATCTAGACAACAAAATGTGTTTACACAGCCAACTAAGGAACAAGAATCTACTGTAGAGGCAAGTTTTGTTATTTGTCACATAATTCCAAAAAGCAAGCCTTTTTCTGATGGAGACTATATTAAGGAATGTATGACTGAAGCTTGTGGAATTATATGTCCTGACATTAAACACAAATTTGAGAATATAAGTTTATCTTGGCGAACCGTAGTAAGAAGAATTGAATGTATCGATACAAATTTGAATGAGCAATTATTATCAGTATTAGAATCCATAACATGGTACTTGATAGCTTTCGATGAAAGTAACATTAAATGTTGGTACATCTTTTTATGTAGACAATGACAGAGAATTTTTATGGTGATTTACGGAATCAGCGAGTTTATTTCCTCTAGAATCACTGTGGACATATATGACAAAAATTATTTTTTGTTGGCTAGTGTTATCAAAATTACTGAAAGTTGCAGCTCTAAAAACATTACAATAAATCTATTTGTCCAAAACAATTTAAAATCAATACCTTAGATTATTAGGTGATGCAAGTTCATTGATTAGCAATCCAAATAGACTTGTGATATTTAAAAATTAATATTAAAATCAAACAAACATGCATAAAAAAAAATTTTAATTTTATGTATTGGTTCTGTGAAATGTTTCTATCTGTGCACATTAAGCTGATGCGCCAATCAACCAACCAATAACATTAAGCCACAGTAACCGATCTTTACTCTTGCTTTTTGTGATGTATTCTTTGGCAACACTTTTCATTCAGAAATAACAACTCAGTTTTTCTGTCTTGAATTTCCATACACCAAAATTGGAGTACCAATAATAAGAAATCAGTGTACAATCTATAAGTAAAATTTTTTATTTTTTTCAGAACAATGCTGTCATATGTAAATTAGAAAATTTATTCCAGTCATTTACCTGATCAGTAACAGAAATATCTACATATTCACAAAATGCATAACCTTTGGAAAGGCCAGTAGCACTATCCTTTACCAAGTTAAATGCTCGTAGCTGACCAAACGATAAAAGCAATTCTTTAACCTTGAAAAAAATATAAAAAATAAAAAAAATTAGAAGAATTATCAATTTTTTGACATTTAACATCATTAGTGAATAAGGTAAACAGTGTTATTTCCTAAAATTCATGAATCAAAAACATGACAAATTTTCATTATATATTCAACAATGGAGAAATGCAATAAATTTCAAGGTTTGAAGACACTGTTTTTCTGTGATACAAAAAAGTACCTAAAAAAAAAAAAGTTACAATGCTAATACATTATTCCAAAAAAATTTTTTTGCATTGGTGTTATAAACTGTTATACCAGGATTTAGATAAAATAGCAAAAATGGTTCCAGAAATTTGAGAAGCCAGAAATGAAGTGTGCTTAAAGATAACACTAGGCCAATACAGTGCTCAAATTCCTTTATGAAGAGAGTGATACAGCAGGATTGGCAAGCTTTAATCAGTTAGTATAGAATATAACAATATGCTAGCAAGTCTGGAATGCATAACTTGAATCTCTTTAGCATCCTAATGGATGATTCTTAGAAAACATACACTTTTCAATTCTTATAGATGTTGAATGATGATAATTTGCACTTCTTCAGTAGCAGCTGTTCAATTGCAGGCAATCACAACATCTGACCGCTTTACTGTCAGCTAGGCTTTATTACTTTGATTTCGACTGATACCAGATTTCACATTCCCATACCACATTTCTACTAATATGTGACCGGGGCTCCATTAACTTTCCTAGGGCAGATCAACTTAGATGTTATCTTATGAAATTCTGCTGCAAACTTTGTTGCTTTCTGCATATTTTCTTCTGTCCATATAGTTTTTCATTGTGCCATTTTATTCACCAAAATGCCTTAACTCTCCTCCCCACACTACCATGGAACTTTCTTGGTATCGCTAAGTAACTTCCATGTCTAGCATCATAAATGCAAATGACACCATGCCTTTCTGGCATATGGTATAAATAAACTAAAATAAATCATATATAACTAACAAATTAAAATCACAAGAAATCAAAGTTGAAAGCCATCTACTTTCAAAACACTTCCAGTCTGTTTTTCTATACCCCATCCATTTGGATATTATCAGTCAACTTTACCGAAAATTACCCACTTTCTGAAAGCATATTCTTTGAAATGTAATTCCTTTCCAGCTCCTGATGACATTCTTCCCATCAAGCAATGTATTGTAGTGTATTACAAATTCTATCTACAGTTTTCAAGAACTGTAAGAAACACTGTATCCTGTAGGAAGATTTGAAGAGTATGACTTTGTCAAGTATCAGTTAACTACAACTAATTTCGTGATTCTATCAGAACTTGTGTCTGATGCATTGGATGGGTCTTTAAATCCTGAAATAATGAAGTAGGGCAAAGAACATACCCTCTTCTAAATTTTATTTTCATTTAACAGGATATAACTGCTATAATATTAAAAATCTATTAGTCTTAACAAGCAACTAATATATTAATCACTTAAACTTAAAGGCTTAAGTTTTGCAAATTACAGTGTCTGGAGACTAGGCACCAGCAAGGTGATCTGATAGAGGTGTACAAAGCCTTGAATGGTTTGAGCATGCTCAATGCTGATGGGATACTGCCTCTTGCTCAGAATAATCACCTGAGAGGGCATAAATTCAAATTGAGGAAAGACAGATGTAGGATAGATGTGCGGAAATTTGCCTTTAGCCAGCGGGTAGTTGGTTGATGGAACAGATTTCCATCCCTTGTTGTGGAAGTTGATAGCCTAAATAAATTTAAGGCTCAGCTGGACAGGTATTTCGAAAGAATGGAGGGGTGAAGTGGAAGAAGTTTTTTTTTCTTGTATGTTTTCCTTGAAAACATTTCAAAACTTTCCACAAATGGATTGGCTTAAGAGATTGTGTGTCTCCCTAATAACAACTGTTTGTGGTTTGAAAGAAAACCAAACCTATAGCATGCAGATCTCCCTCTCCTCATTGGAACTGTTGAAGTGAGGGGGGGGCGGTAATTTTATCCATAATTTTCAAACAAATGGTAACCAATTGATATAAGCCTCACTTTTATAAATTTTTACAGTCCAATTCAAACTAAATTTGCAATAATTTGGACGAGGAAAATGGTGCACCCTGATGGAATGCACCATTATCCCTAAATATTTTGGTCTTCTATCTTTAAAAAATATGTCCACCACTCAAAACTGTTAACAGTCCAACTGAAAACAAAAATTACAATACTGGATTTACAACATAAAATTATCTACTTACTAAAATCATCTTTGTCATCATCTTCTGAACAGTTATTATATGACTGTTCAGAAGGTGACAACAGTCATTTTTTCTTATATTTGGCAATGACAAAAGCAAGCATTCTAATGCTATTGAAAGATATCTTTGCCTATACATTCACATGAAAAGTAATGTATCTCCCATACATAAGGGTGGCTCTAAAAGTGAAGCTGGAAATTATCGACCTGTCAGTCTGACTTCAGTGGTAGGGAAAATCATGGAGGCAATGATCAAGGGTGGAATTCAGGATCATTTGGATCAAATTGAAATTCTCAAGGATACTCAGCATGGTTTTGTAAAGGGAAAATCATGTTTAACAAATCTGGTTTGCTATTTCGAAAGGGTCACTCACGAGCTGGATTTAGGGAATAATTTCGACATTGTTTATTTAGATTTCAGCAAAGCTTTTGACTCAGTCCCACATGAGTGGTTGCTTTATAAGCTGGAACAGGTTGGAATCACTGGGAAAATCCTTAGATGGATAGAAGGATGGCTTCAGGGCAGGAGGCAGAGGGTTGTGATAAATGGCTATTCCTCAGATTGGGTTGATGTAAGAAGTGGGGTTCCCCAAGGATCAGTATTAGGACCACTGTTGTTTTTAATTTTCATAAACAACATTGATGAAGGGATAGAGGGCGTGATGTCTAAATTTGCAGATGATGTTAAAATTGGTAGAGTAGTTAATGATCACTGTCAAGCTCAGCTTCTTCAGAGAGACCTAGATAGACTTCAAGAATGGTCAGAAAAATGGCAGCTGTGCTTTAATCCAACAAAGTGTAAGGTATTACACCTGGGAAACAGTAATGCCAAAATAACTTATTCACTTGGTGGAGTTCAACTAAACCCAGTACTGGAGGAAAGGGACTTGGGTGTTACGATACGGTCAGACATGAAATTCTCTGAGCATTGTAAACAGGTTGCAAGGAAGGCCCATGGTGTCCTATCGATGATCTATCGAACTTTTGCAAGTAGAGATAGGGACGTGATAATCCCATTATATAAGGCTTATGTTAGACCACACTTGGAATACTGTGTTCAAGTATGGAGACCGCACCTAAAGAAAGACATCGAGCTTCTTGAAAGGGTGCAAAGAAGGGTAACTCGCCTGGTGAGATCGGCAAAAGGGCGTCCTTATGAAGAAAGACTTCGAATATGTGGGTTGCAGAGTTTGGAAACTAGACACCTTAGAGGAGATTTGATTGAGTTGTTTAAGGCTCTGAGAGGCATCAGTAAAATGAATGAGCACGAAATTTTCAAGATTATAAATGATGCTAGAACTAGGGGACATAAATTCAAGTTACGGGGGGAAATGTTTAGATTGGACTGCAGGAAGTTTTATTTTAGCCAGCGAGTTATAAATTACTGGAATAAGTTGCCTTCATGGGTGGTAGTTTGGGGAAATTCAAAGGTCATCTGGATAGTACTTTCGGGTAAGGGAAGCGCATAGGATGATAGGTTTAATTTCCTTGTCATTTATTTTTTATTTTATTTATTTTTTTTATTTATTAATTATTATTATTTAGTTATTTATTTATTTACTTATTTAATTTATTTATTTTTTGTTTTTATCATTGTTTTGTTCGGATTTTTTTTTTTTTTTTTGGCTGGTGCAGCATAAGCCATAGGCTTTCTTGCACCATGCGGCCATTACTAATACTAATACTAATGCATATGTTGATATTATTGAACTGATAAAAGTATGACTATCTAGTCTACAGTAGCCAAATTATGATTATATAAAAAAAAATATATAATAATAATAATAATATAATTTTACAGGAAAATTACATAATACTGCAATATTTAAACTAATATTTTTTTATTTTTTCATTCAAAACATAATTGAGATCAAAGCGCGATACGCGCACCACACAGAAAATGGATTTTCAGCTGATGAACTGCCCATGGACAAACCAAGAAAGTGATTAGTATGAAATATGTGAGATGTTGACATCAAAATGGCTAAAATTGAAATGATTCACTAAAGTCCTGCAAAATTTCTGGAGATGTATGAATCATGTTCATTTCTCAAGTGGCCTGAGGGAGAGATGTCACCTTCCCAAGAATAACTTATCCTGAGATGTTCTGGTAAGGGACAGGTTAGTGATTCTGAGACAAGTGATGTCAGCAGCTTACAGATAATGTTCTATGTGAATCTGTTATTAGTCACTTGTTAAGGTTAACTTAGTCTAGCTTTTATTATTTCACTGAGGAAACAAGACAAAATTTAATTTCCAGAAAATTAACAATAACTTTATGTAACCTATTACAGATAGAGCTTGCATTTTGCACCCTGTCCGAATAAACCACCTTAACAGTAATAGTATGCAACCAATCTATTTATTGAAGGATACCGAATACTCAATTTGTAAACAATTTTGAACAATGAATGCACAGAGTCAAAGTTTCACATGTTAAACTCTGACATATCAAGCTGTGGCTCCAAATAACAGACAAAACGGTCTCTATCTGGTTTATTTATTGAAGGATACCGAATACTCAATGTGTAAACAATTTTGAAAAATGAATGCACAGAGTCAAAGTTTCACATGCTAAACTCTGATATATCAAACCGTGGCTCCAAATAACACACAAAACTGTCTATCTGGTTTTCTTTGAAAGAGGATTCACCAAAATTCAGTGCTTTGATATGCCATGCAAGCTACAAAACTGTTGACTTTCAAATTGAATGCACCATGTCTGTCCAATCTATTAACAAACTGAGTATTGTGGCAGGATTGACTTACTGTTAATCCTGACACAAAGTGCCATGTGAAAATTTCTCAGTGACTGGCAAGAACTAAATGCTTGGTACACCACAGTAGTTAGTCCTCAGTGGAGCTGAAAGTATTTGGCTATGCTGTTATCTGCTTGGCCTTGCACATTCTAATTTATATGCTATATTAGTTCAATGGACTGATACTGATTTCTTTGTATATAGTGTAATTATACACAACTTTGTATAAAATCTACCAATTTGCACTTTGTCCAGAATTAATTTCCCTCTTCTCCTGACAAGAACTGACAACCTTTTTCTGGATTAGACTGAAAATTCTATTTGTTGGTACTTTTTGCCAACCACTGTGTGTGGTTCTCTTCTTGTCAGATCCATAGCCATATAAGCTGTGATTTCTTACTGCCCATTATATCTGATTGATCGTTAGCAATAAAAGATTATTTTTTAGTCATTAATTATTTCCAGTATGAATACTTATTTGATGACTTTCAAAGATCACATTATATCAATCTTTGACTCTGTTGATTGCAGTTGCTACATCAAGTTGGGGCATTAAGGGGTTTGTGGAACATTACTAATGGCTTGTTTACTATCTCCATTACCAACCTCAAAGCACTGATGTTAGGCAGGTATATTATTCAGAGTAATCAATTCCTGCTTGCAGTAACTGTTATTTTATTAATTATGCTAACATCATACAAATACAGGCAATAAACATCACTAAGAATGAACTGTAAAGAAAAAAAAAACAGAAACATTAAAAACACTTCACATAATAAATAAACGGAGTTTCTGAGCACCACAGGCACTTCTTTTTTGTCAACCAGTATGACAATAGCCATTAAAACAAGATATAATGGAACTCAAATAAATTCAAATGGAAAGGAGATTGTTAACCACCCTGCCAACCTTTGTATCATCTGCAAACTTAGACATTAAGCCTGATATACCTGCATCAATATCACTGATAAATATTGAAAACAACAATGGACCCAGTGCTGAATGCTGGGGAATTCCACTAATAACATTTGTGATCCAAGTGGTTTGCAGACTGCCCCAGAGGTTGGTAGTTCAAAAATAAGATTCCAGTTTAATGTTCAATGGTTAGTTTATTAAATCAGTAAATTCCCTTCCTAATTGACATGTTTTTTTTTTTTTTTTTTGTTATTTATAGCTCTTATTTATATCACTTTGTTAAAATTTTTTTGTAAAAAGAATCAAGTAATAGTTGGGTAGGGGGAACACCCTGCATGTCCCGATTTGATCATGAATACCTAAATTAAAAAAGGCATGCAAGAATTTTTTTTTTATCTATTACACCACTGGTTTAACTGTTTTGCTTATAATATCCTGATTTGTGATATTAGTTAATCATTTCATAAATGTATGTTAAACTGATTGTGCAAGGCTCAAGGGGTAGAATTTTTTTCAGCATGGTCTGTACTTGTTAACAGGAGAGACTGCTTCTACAGGGATGGGATACACTTAAATAGAAAGGGTGCAAAAATATTTGCTGATGCTATCGAGGCAGTGTTAGGTGGGTCGGAAAACTGCTAGCTTGTGGGAGGAGACACAAAGACTAATAGATTAACATTAGCCACTGGCAGAGGTGAAAGTGATTCTTGCACTGCTTCTATTGGAATGAGCAGAAGCCTGAAAAACAAGATGCAGGATATTTCAGAGACTGCTGGAAGTCATTGCAGTACAAGTAAACACATGGGTTGTGTTAGGGTAGCTAAGAATAGAAACAGGTGCATGTATACTTGCGTGTACACAAATGCTAGGAGTTTGGTAAATAAATTTGATGAATTTCAGGTATTGCTCAAAGCATCAAAGGCGGATATTGTTAGGTTATCAGAGACGTGTTGTCACACAGATATAAGTAATGCAGAACTGGAATTTGGGGAGTACAACATCTACAGAAAGGATAGACAGGATAGGAAGGGAGGAGGGGTTATTCTATTAGTTAAGAAACACATAAAATCCAAGGAAGTGAAGCCAGTCGACATCGATGGACAGTGCAGTGTCGAGTCAGTTTGGTGTGACATTGGGAGATCAAAATTGAGAGAAGGAATGTGCTATAGGCCTAATGACTCTGATAAGTACAATAAGAAACTGTACAGGGAAATAGAGCGGGCCAGTAAATCAGAGAGTCTTATAATGGGGGATTTTAATTTCCCAGATATTGACTGGAATTTGGGGGCTGGTCACTCACACACTAGCAAGGCTTTTGTGGATTTATTGGATGATTGTTTTCTACATCAGTATGTTCGGGAGGCAACTAGAACAAGAGTAATACTCTTGATTTGATTATCAGTAGTGATTCTTCGTGCATTAAGAATCTGCCGATAAATGAACCACTAGGTGGCAGTGATCACAGTGTGCTGAAGTGGGATTTACTCAAGGAGGTAACTACCATCAGGGGTAACGGGAAGGGAAGGGAAGGGTTATTGCTTTCGTAAAGGCGACTACGATGGTCTGAGACAGTATTTAAACTCTATACAGTGGGACCAACTGATGATGTTACCAACAGGAAACTCAAAATGGGAAGCATTCAAAGAACTTATCTTGGAAGATACTAGGCTTTACATACTGAAATATTGAAAACTAAGAAATATTGTTCAAGGTTCAGGCCTAAACGGATGTCAGATGAACTAATGAGACATATGGCAGAGAAGAAAAATGCATGGGATACATATAAATTAACGTGACACAGAAGCCTATGATAGATATAAGTTGATCTGTAACCAAGTTACAAAGGAGGTTAGGCAGGTGAAGGCAGATTACGAGAAATCTTTGGCAAAGGATGCAAAGAAAAACAGCAACGTGTTCTTTACTTATGTAAACTCTAGAAGGAAGGGGATGAATCAGATTGGTCCACTTGATATCGATGGTTCGACTGTTGATGATCCTGCTCAGGTAGCTAACAAACTAAATCAATATTTTGCATCTACATTCACACATGAGGAGTTATTCAGGAAGGGGAATGCCATAGATGAAGTAAACACTGGCAGTGAGCTAGACGATCTTGAAATAATTGAGAGTAAAGTGGAGGAGAAATTGTTGAAGATAAATACAAGAAAGGCACCTGGGGTGGATGGGATCTATCCAGTTATATTAAAGGAGGCAGCAAAGGAAGTAAGCAATCCGTTAGTCATAATTATGAGAGCTTCCTTGGACTCAGGGGAGGTGCCCACAGACTGGAGATGTGCAAATGTAATCCCAATTTGCAAAGGAGGATCAAAGGCTGACACAAGTAATTATAGACCTGTGAGTTTAACTTCTGTTCCAGGAAAATTAACAGAAGCACTGGTTAAAGAAGCACTGCAGGATCATCTTGACAAGAATTCAGTTATAGCTCAGACATAGCATGGTTTTGTTAAGGGAAGGTCTTGCCTGACCAATTTGATTGGATACCATGATGTAGTCACAAAAGAATTGGATGCAGGGAGTAACTTTGATATACTTTGATCTTAAAAGGGCTTTTGATACTGTTGCACATGGTAGACTGCTGCACAAACTGGAGCAGTGTGGCATTGGTGGCAAATTGTTGCTATGGATAAAGGGATGGTTGAGTGGCTGAAGACAGAGAGTGGTAATTAATGGACACTGCTCATCGTGGACTAATGTTATTAGTGGAGTCCCTCAGGGTTCAGTGTTGGGTCCATTGTTGTTTTCTGTATTTATAAATAATATTGATGATGGTATATCAAGCTTAATGTCCAAGTTTGCAGACGATACAAAGGTTGACACGGTTGTTAAGGACGCTACTGACGCTATGCTGCTGCAACAGGATCTGGAAAGGTTGAGCAGATGGGCTGAGAGGTGGCAAATGATGTTTGACATTGACAAATGTAAAGTACTGCATATGGGAAACAGCAACCCCAGAGCAACGTATCAACTCTGTGGTACTACACTGACAGTGGTAGAGAACGAATAGGACCTGCAGGTAATTGTGCAGGCAGATATGAAGTTCTCTGAGCAGTGCAGACAGGGCTGCAAGAGTAGCTCATGGTGTCTTATCAATGATATACAGGAATTTTTCTAGCAGGGATAGGGAGGTGATTATTCCCTTGTATAAGGCAATGGTCAGGCCACACCTTGAGTAGTGTATACAGGTCTGGAGGCCTCATTTAAAGAAGGATGTAGAGCTGCTGGAACGAGTACAGAGAAGGGCAACAAGGTTAGTGAATGTAACGAAGGGTTGCTCTTACGAAGAAAGGCTTAAGTTTTC
Source organism: Mastigoproctus giganteus (assembly GCF_048544385.1). Lineage (NCBI taxonomy): Eukaryota > Metazoa > Arthropoda > Arachnida > Uropygi > Thelyphonidae > Mastigoproctus > Mastigoproctus giganteus. The sequence continues at coordinate 228,544,509 of NC_143582.1, read as the reverse complement.
CAAATTACAGTGTCTGGCGACTAGGCACCAGCAAGGTGATCTGATCTGATAGAGGTGTACAAAGCCTTGAATGGTTTGAGCATGCTCAATGCTGAAGGGATATTGCCTCTTGCTCAGAATAATCACCTGGGAGGACATAAATTCAAATTGAGGAAAGACAGATGTAGGATAGATGTGCGGAAATTTGCCTTTAGCCAGTGGGTAGTTGGTTGGTGGAACAGACTTCCATCCCTTGTTGTGGAAGTTGATAGCCTAAATAAATTTAAGGCTCAGCTGGACAGGTATTTCGAATGAACGGAGGGGTGAAGTGGAAGGGTTTTTTTTTTTTTTTTTTGGCTAATGCTGCATAAGCTTGCTTTCTTAAATCAAATGCCTCTGCTAATGCTAATGGTGGGTGAAGTGTTTTTTTTTTTTTTTTTTTTGGCTGATGTTATATAAGCTTGCTTTCTTGCATCATTTGCCACTACTAAATAAATAAATCTTTATTTCTCCTATCAAATATAAAATATAGGTGTACATTGTTAAGTGACAAATTCCCTTCACAGCAGAAAATTCCAGGGGATTACCATAAAATGTAAATAAAAGAATGGTTAAAATATACAAGAAAGGTTAAATATACACGAAAAGATGAAATATAAACTGCATTACTCATTACTACTATATAGGATACTACTTGTTTTCAAAGTTGATAAAGGAGCATTGCTCCAAAAGCTTCTTTGTGTATATTTTGTTTTTATTGCTTTTAGCAAATATCTGTATATTTTTATTCCTGTCTAATGTTTTAGCTCCAATTTTAATAAAGTTTCCATTACACCATACTTTATTTGTTTCAATATATTTTAATAGTTTTATTTGTTGTGTTTCTTTACATTATACATTAGCAGCAAATGATGGAAAGAAAGCTAGCTTATAAAGTATCAAGCATAAAAAAAAAAAAAAGTTCCACATCACCTGTCCATCCACTCAAAGAATTTCACTAGTTCTTGAATTTAAGCTACTCACATCTACAAAACAAATGGAAGTTTGTTCCAACAATCAAACACCCACTGGCTGAAGAAAAGCTTCTGCACATAATCATAATCATCCTTCCTCATTTTGAATATGTTCCTCGTGTGTAGTCTGTACAAAAGGAAGAATGCCATCAACACTGAGCTCATTCAGATCTCCTCTCAGGTGCCTAGTCTGCAGTGAAGAAATACCTTTTAGAAAAAAAACTGGCACTCAAAGTCTTGCTGGTTATGGATAATGCTCCTGCTCATCCTCCAGACCTTGAGAACGACTTACTGGAAGAATTCGAATTCATAAAGGTCCAGTTCCTTCCTCCCAACACCACTCCATTACTCCAGCCCATGGATCAGCAGGTCATTTCGAACTTTAAAAAGCTTTACATCAAGGCACTATTTCAGCGATGCTTCGAGGTGACCGAAGGAACTAACCTTACCCTCCGAGAGTTTTGGAAAAATCATTTCCACATCGTAAACTGCCTCAAAATCATCGATAAAGCCTGGGATGGGGTCACCAAGAGAACCCTCAATTCTGCTTGGAAAAAACTGTGGTCTGATTGCGTTGAGGGGTTTGCTCATGAACAGGAGCTGCCAGTTGTCGATGAAATTGTGTACTTGGGGACGACCATGGGACTGGAGGTGAATAAGGACGACATTCAAGAGCTGGTGGAGGAATATGACCAGGAGTTTACCACCGACGAACTGATGGATCTGCATCGCGAGCAACAGCAAGGGGTGATGGAGGAGATCTCGTCTGGGGAGGAGGAGAAAAAAATGGAGACATCCCTCTCTTCAAATGAGATTAGGGAGGTGTGTAAAATGTGGGAAACAGTGCAAAATTTTGTAGAAAAGCACCACCCGAATAAGGCTGTGGCAGTGCAAGCGATGAATCTGTTTAACGACAATGCAATGTCATATTTCCGCGAAATCCTCAAAAGGAGGCAAAAGCAAGTGTCATTGGAGAGGTTCTTTGTTAAAGTCGCACAAAAAGAAAAAGTCAACAGATAGTAGTGATTCCGTTAGTAACAGTGAAAGTCGTTCTACCCAATAATTAATAAATTCGATTGCTTTTAAAAATATAAAAAGGTATGTATGTATTTTGTATTAATCATTTTTACAGTATGTGAATATTTTTGAGTTTTGGAACAAATCATCTGAGTTTCCATTATTTCTTATGGGGAAATTCGCTTTGATATACAAGTGCTTTGGATTACGAGCACGTTTCCGGAACGAATTATGCTCGCAAAGCAAGGTACCACTGTATTTTCCATCTAGATTCATACGAGGATTTATTCAAGGAGGAGAGAGCCAGATGTTTATCAAACTCTAACAGGGAGTTAAATGATTTTATAATAACTGAGAGCAAAATGGAGGAGAAATGGTTGAAGTTAAACATAAGAAAGACATCTGGGGTAGATTGGATCTATCCAGTTATATTAAAGGAGGTGGCAAAGGAAGTAAGCAAACCCTTATCCCTAATTATGAGAGAATGCTTACCCTTGGGGGAATACCCCATGGAATGGAGATGTGCAAATGTATCTACAATTCACAAAAAAGAGGATCAAAGGGTGACATGATGTAATTACAGAACTGTTAGTTTGACTTCTGTTCCAGAGAAAATAGTGGAGTCACTGGTAAAAGAAGCATTGCAGGATCATCTAGACAAGACAGAAGTAATAATTCATACACAGCATGGGTTTGTCAAGGGGAAGTCTTGACTGACCAATTTGATTCGATACTATGATGTGATCACAAAGGAACTGGATGCAAAAAATAACTTTGATATTATATACTTGGATTTCATGAAAACTTTTGATAGTGTTGTACATGGAAGACTACTGTACAAATTGGAGCAGTATGGCATTAAGGGAAAGTTGCTACAATGGATAAAAGGATGGTTGAGTGGGAGAAGACAGAGAGTGGTAATCAATGGATGCTGCTCTCTGTGGACTAATGTCATTAGTGGAGTCCCCCAGGGTTTGGTGTTGGGCCCAGTGATGTTTTGTATATTTATTAATGATATTGATGAAGGTATATCAGGCTCAGTGTCCAAGTTTGCAGATGATACAAAGGTTGGCAGTGTGCTACAGCAACAGAATTTACAAAATTTGGGCAGATGGGCTGAGAAGTGGCAACTGAAGTTTAACATTGACAAATGCAAAGTACTGCATATGGGTAGCAATAACCCCAGAGAAATGTACCAACTATGTGGTATTACACTTAAGGTGGTAGAAAATGAAAGACCTGGGAGTAATTGTGCAGTCAGATATGAAATTTTCTGAGCAGTGCAGACAGGCTGCCAGAGAAGGTCATGGGGTATTGTATATAACACACAGGAATTTTGCTAGTATGGAAAAGGAGGTGATTATCCCTTTGTATAAGGCAATGGTCAGTGCATGCCTTGAGTACTGCATACAGGTCTGGAGGCCTCATTTTAGGAAGGATGTAGAGTTGCTTGAACGAATACAAAGAAGGGCAACAAGATTGGAGAGGGGAACGAAAGGCTGGTCTGACCAAAAAAAGCTTAAGTTCTGTAATTTGCAGCATCTGGAGACTAGGCACCTGCAAGGTGATCTGATTAAGGTGTATAATTCCTTGAATGGGTTAGGCAGGCTCAATTCTGATGGGATTCTTCCTCTTGCTCAGATTATAAACCTGAGAGGGCATAAATTCAAACTGTGGAAAGACAGTTGTAGAATAGATGTGTGGAAGTTTGCCTTTAGCCAGCGGCTGGTTGATTGTTGGAACAAACTTCCATCTGTTATTGTAGAAGTTGAGAGCCTAAATAGATCCAAGGCAGAACTAGACAAACATTTGGAACAAATGGATAAGTGAAATGGGAAGGGTTTTTTTTCTTTTTTTTGGCTGATGCTGCATAAGCTTGCTTTCTTGCATCATGTGCCTCTACTAATGCTAATATTTTCAATATCATTAATAAAAATTGAAAACAACAATGGGCCCCAGCAAGGAACCTTGAGGGATAAAATTAGTCCAAGAACACTGCCCAATGGCAACCACTCTGTCTTCCCCCACTGAACCATCCTTTTATCCATAGCAGTAACTTGCCCTTAATTCAACAGTTCTCCAGTTTGTAAAGAAGACTTATGTGCAGCAGTATCAATAGCATTGCCAAAATGTAAGTATATGATATGAAAGTTATTTTTTTGCATCCAGTCCCTTGGTCACTGCATCATAGTATCCAATCAGATTGGTCAGCCAAGATGATCTTTGGCATTTAGCATTAGTAGAGGCGTTTTATGCAAGAAAGCAAGCTTATGCAGCATCAGCCAAAAAAAAAAAAAAAAAATAAATAAATAATAATAAATAAATAAATAAAAAATAACCACTTCCACTTCACCCCTCTGTTCGTTCGAAATACCTGTCCAGCTGAGCCTTAAACTTATTTAGGCTATCAACTTCCACGACAAGGGATGGAAGTCTATTCCACCAACCAACCACCCGCTGGCTAAAGGCAAATTTCCTCACGTCTATCCTACATCTGTCTTTTCTCAATTTGAATTTATGCCCTCTCAGGTGCAAAAGGAAGAATCCCATCAGCATTGAGCATGCTTAAACCATTCAAGGCTTTATACACCTCAATCAGATCACCTCGCTGGTGCCTAGTCCCCGGACACTGTAATTTGCAAAACTTAAGCCTTTCTTAGTAAGAGCACCACTTTGTTCCATTCACTAATCTTGTTGCCCTTCTCTGTACTCGTTCCAGCATCTCTACATCCTTCTTGAAATGAAGCCTCCAGACCTGTATACAGTACTCTAGGTGTGGCCTGACCATTATCTTATACAAGGGAATAATCACCTCCTTATCCCTGCTGGAAAAATTCCTATATATCATCGACAATACACCTGAGCTACTCTTACAGCCCGTCTGCACTGCTCAGAAAACTTCATATCTGCCTGCACAACCACCCCCAGGTCCCTTTCATTCTCTACCACTGTCAGTGTAGTACCACAGAGTTGATAGGTTGCTCTGGGGTTGCTGTTTCCCATATGTAGTACTTTACATTTGTCAATGTTAAACTTCATTTGCCACCTCTCAGCCCATCTGCTCAACCTTTCCAGATCCTGTTGCAGTAGCATAGTGTCAGTAGTGTCCTTGACAACCCTGCCAACCTTCGTATTGTCTGCAAACTTGGACATTAAGCTTGATATACCATCATCAATATCATTTATAAATACAGAAAACAATAATGGATCCAATACTGAACCCTGAGGGACTCCACTAATAACATTAGACCACGATGAGCAGTGTCCATTGATTACCACTCTGTCTTCTCCCCCTCAACCACCCCTTTATCCATAGCAGCAATTTGCCTCCAATGCCACACTGCTCCAATTTGTGCAGCAGTCTTCCATGTGCAACAGTATCAAAAGCCTTTCTAAGTTCCAAGTATATAATATCAATTCATCATAGTATCCAATCAAATTGGTCAGGCAAGACTTCCCCTTAACAAAACCATGCTGTGTCTGAGCTATAACTGAAGTCTTGTCTAGATGATCCTGCAGTGCTTCTTTAACCAGTGCCTCCATTAATTTTCCAAGAACAGAAGTTAAACTAACAGGTCTATAATTACTTGTGTCACCATTTGATCCTCCTTTGTGAATTGGGGTCACATTTGCACATCTCCAGTCCATGCGTACTTCCCCTGAGTCCAAGGAAGCTCTCATAATTATGGCTAAGGGTTTTCTTACTTCCTTTGCTGCCTCCTTTAATATAACTGGATAGATCCCATCCACCCCAGGTGCCTTTCTTGTATTTATCTCCAACAATTTCTCCTCCACTTTACTCTCAGTTATTACAAGATTCTCTAGTTTACTGCCAGAGTTGAATACACCTCTGACATTCCCCTCGCTGAATAACTCCTCATGTGTGAATGTCGATGCAAAATATTCATTCAGTTTGTTAGCTACCTGAGCAGGATCATCAACAGTTGACCCATCAATATCAAGTGGACCAATCTGATTCATCCCCTTCCTTCTAGAGTTTACATAAGTAAAGAACTCTTTGCTGTTTTTCTTTGCATCCCTTGCCAAAGATTTCTCGTAATCTGCCTTCGCCTGCCTAACCTCCTTTGTAACTTGGTTACAGATCAACTTGTATCTATCATAGGCGTCTGTGTCACGTGTTAATTTGTATGTATCCCATGCATTTTTCTTCTCTGCCATATGTCTCATTAGTTCATCTGATATCCACTTAGGCCTAAACCTTGAACAATATTTCTTAGTTGGTATGTAAAGCCTAGTAGCTTCCAAGATAAGTTCTTTGAATGCTTCCCATTTTGAATTTGCTGTTGGTAACATCATCAGTTGGTCCCACTGTATAGAATTTAAATACTGTCTCAGTCCATCATAGTCACCTTTACGAAAGCAATAACCCTTCCCTTTACCCCTAATGGTAGTTAACTCTTTGAGTAAATCCCACTTCAGCACACTGATCACTGCCACCTAGTGGTTCATTTACCTGCAGATTCTTAATGCACGAAGAATCACTACTGATAATCAAATCAAGAGTATTACTCTTGTTCTAGTTGCCTCGCGAACATGCTGATGTAGAAAACAATCATCCAATAAATCCGCAAAAGACTTGCTAGCATGTGAGTGACCAGCCCCCAAATTCCAGTCAATATCTGGGAAATTAAAATCCCCCATTATAAGACTCTCTGATTTACTGGCCCACTCTATTTCCCTGCACAGTTTCTTATTATAGTCATCAGAGTCATTAGGCCTATAGCACACTCCTACTCTCAATTTTGATCTCCCAATGCTTATGTCACACCAAAACTGACTCGACACTGCACTGTCCAGCAATGTTGACTGGTTTCACTTCACTTCCTTGGATTTTATGTATTTCTTAACTAATAGCATAACCCCTCCTCCCTTCCTATCCTGTCTATCCTTTCTGTAGACATTGTACTCCCCAAATTCCAGTTCTGCATTCCTTATATCTGTGTGACACGTCTCTGAAATCCCCACAATATCTGCCTTTGATGTTTTGAGCAATACCTCAAATTCATAAAATTTATTTACTAAACTACTAGCATTGGTGTACATGGAAGTATACATGCACCTGTTCTTTTTCTTAGCTACCCTAACACAACCCATGTGTTTATCACCCTTAACAAATCCATGTTGTGTGCATATAACTGAATTCCTGTCTAGATGGTTCTGGATTACTTCCTTAACCAGTGACTCCATTATTTTTCCTGGAAAGACTAAGTTAAAAGAGGTCTGTAATTATTCATTTCACTTATTTATCCCTCTTTGTGAATTGGGGATACATTCACACGCCTCTAGTCCATAGGGGGCTCCCTAGAATCCAAGGGTACTCTCATAATTATGGTTAGGGGTTTGCTCAACTCTTTTACTGCCTCCCTTAGTATAACTGGATAGATCCTATCCATCCTGGGCACCTTTTTTTATGTTTAGTTTCAACAATTCCTCTTCTACTATCATTTAAGTTATCACAAAATCATTTAGCTCCCCATTACAGTTTGACTTCTCACATCCCCTTCTCTAAAGAATTCCTCATGTGTGAATGTAGGTGCAAAATACTTATTCAGTTTGTCAGCAATCTGAGCAGGGTTATCAAAATTTAACCCACAGACATCAAGTGGCCCAATGTTATTCAACCCCTTCCTTCTAACTGTTAATATAAGCAAAGAAGTCTTTGCTGCCATTCTTTGCATTCTTTGTCAGCAACTTCTTGTAATCTGCCTTAGCTTGCCTTACCTCCTTTCTGACTTTATTACAGACTAGTCTATATCTACCACAAGCTTCCATATCATCTGATAATTTATATGCATCCCACGCATTTTTCTTCTCTGCCAGAAGTCTCATACGTTCATCCAACATCCATTTGTGTCTCAGCCTTGAACAGTATTTCTTAGCTGGTATGAAAAGCCTAGTAGTTTTATGATTATTTAACTGAATGCTTTCCATTTAGAATTTTCTTTAGTAACAATCACCAGTTGGTCTCATTGCATCATATTTAAAAACTGTCTGAGATCACTGTAGTCACTCTTATGAAAGCAAAAGCCTTATATATTCAGTATTGTAAATCAGAAATATTACAAAATTTTGTATTTAAAAATGAGCTCATTAAATTCTGTTTAAATATAATACAGGATTTGAAGGGAATCTTCCATGTGCAGGTAACATGATATACTAAGGATGAATAGTAAAACACTAAAATCCCCCAAAAATCCAATTTTGAAGCCTGTATGGTAATTTCCCCTTTCCTCACTTTTTTATATTTTATTTCAGGTTTTTACTGATGTTTAGCTTAGTATATTCGTTCTGTACGTCAAAAAATTAGTGACCACCTATCAATAAATAATCCCTGAAATTAGTGACCACCTATCAATAAATAATCCCTGGTATATGCATTTCCATTCACCGAGTGGTGAATGGAAATGCACATCTATGCAGATGATGGATGCAACACCAATCCCATTTATAAGATATAAAGCAGTTATTGTCTTATTATATTAGATAAGACTAAGTTAAAACAGGTTCTTTTAACTTAGTCTTTTAAATCAGAAATAGAATTAATTCATATATTAATGCCAAAGTCGAATCCAACATCATGAATAACATATATTCAAGAAAACTTTGATAATGTATAACACATTTTACCAGTAGGGAAAAAGAGGTGATTATCCTATTGTATAAGGTAATAGTTTTGCCATATCTTGAGTACTGCATACATGTTTGGGAGCTTAACCTTTATGGTTATGCACAAAAAGGAATTTAAATGGATTGAGAACTAAATGCAAACGGTGTCTTTGCATCTACATTCACACAAGGAGTTATTAAGGGAGGAAAATGCCAGAAGTTTATCAAACTGTAACAGGGTGCTTAATGATTTTGTAATAATTGAGCACAAAGTGAAGGAGAAATTGTTGAAGTTAAACATAAGAAAGGCACCTGGGACAGATGGGATCTATGCAGTTATATTACAGGAGGCAGCAAAGGAAGTAAGCAAACCCTTAGTCATAATTGTGAGAGCATTCTTGGACTCAGGGAAGTCCCCATGGACTGGAGATGTACAAATGCATCCCCAATTCACAAAGGGGGTTGTTGTTGTTATTTAGTTTTTAGGAGCATTAGCAACTAAGGCCATATTGCTCCGGGAATATGCAGGGATCATTTCCTGACCTTTCCGCATCTTCCGTATTTGGTGGTCACGGGATCACAAAGGGGGATCTAAGAGTGACACAAGCAATTGCAGACTGGTTAGTTTAACTTCTGTTCCAGGAAAATAATGGAGTCACTGATTAAAGATGCATTGCTGGATCATCTAGACAAGACTGCAGTAATAATTCAGACACGGCATGGTTTGTTAAGGGAAAGTCTTGTCTGACAAATTTGACTGGATACTATGTTATGGTCACAAAGGAACTGGAGGCAAAAAATAATTTTGATATCATATACCTGGAATTCCAGGAAAGCTTTTGACACTGTTGCGCATGGAAGACTACTGTACAAATTGGAGCAGTATGGTATTAAGGATAAACTGCTACAACGGATAAAAGGGTGGTTGAATGGGAGAAGACAGAGTGGTAATCAATGGATGCTGCTCTTTGTGGACTAATGTTATTAGTGGTGTCCATCAGGGCTCAGTGTTGGGCCCATTGTTGTTTTGTATATTTATCAATGATATTGATAAAGGTATATCAAGCTTAATGTCAAAGTTTGCAGATGATACAAAGGTTGGCAGGGTTGTTAATGACAGTTACGGCAGAGTGCTACTGCAACAGAATCTAGAAAATTTGGACAGATGGGCAGAGAAGTGGCAACTGAAGTTTAACATTGACATTTTGCTAGCAGGGAAAAGGAGGTGATTGCCCTTCTGTATAAGGCAATGGTCAGGCCACACCCTGAGTACTGCATACAGGTCTGGAGGCTTGTAATTTTTTTTTTTTTTTGGCTAATGCTGCATAAGCTCATACACTTACTTTCTTGCGTCACATGCCACTACTACTACTACAAATGCAAAAAACTGCATATGGGTAACCCCAGAGAAACATACCAACTGTGTGGTACTACAGTTAGGGTGGTAGAAAATGAAAAAAGACCTGGGAGTAATTGTGCAGTAAGATATGAAATTTTCTAAGCAGTGGTGACAGGCTACCAGAGCAAATCATGGGGTCAATGATATACAGGAATTTTGCTAGCAGGCTCGATGCTGATGGGATTCTTCCTCTTGCTAAGATTACGAATCTGATGGGGCATAAATTCAAGTTGAAGGAAGATGGTAGTAGAATAGATGTGTGGAAATTTGCCTTTTGCCTGCGAGTAGTTGATTGCTGAAACAAACTTCCATCTGTCGTCGTGGAAGTTAATAACTTAAATAAATTCAAGGAAGAAGTAGACAAACTTTTAGAGCAAATGGATGGGTGAAATGGGAAGTGGATTTTTTTTTTTTTTTTTTTTTTGGCTGATGCTGTATAAGCTTACTTTCTTGCATCATATGCCTCTACTCATGCTAATGCTAAGTACTCATCACCACTCTGTGAATGGAAATGCGCATCTATGCAGATGATGAATGCAACACCAATCCCATTTATAAGATATAAAGCAGTTATTGTCTTATTATATTACTATTTATTAATGCCTTTAAATAACTTCATTAGAGAACATTACCACTTTTATTTTACTTTTGTAGCTTATGTAGTACTTGGTTTAAATTGAGTGTCATAGCAGTTAAGGATGTGAAGCTGCAGTATATTACATCTGTAAATTATATTTTATGGTCGGTTTGCTTGTTTTTAGAATTTAAAAATCCTAAATTTCTGGGAAACATAACATCACACAACCTTCATCAAGAACCGAATAATAACTCACACATGCTGTGAAACCCGCTATAAGATTTTCTTGTCCAGATGGGAATCAAACCTGGCCTTTTCTACATAGTGTGGAAGAACAGCATTTGTAGTCATGGTGGTAGTCTCCACAAAACCAAAATTACAGCTATATACTGACACATAAAATGCAGATTTTGCAAAGAATCATTTTTCACCAAATCATCTGTCTTACAGAAACAAAGGAATGGACAGTAACAACACATGAATGGGACTCAATCTGAAAACATTGCAATATATATTTTTAATGACAAACGATATTTTGAAACATTAATACAATTTTTCATTTTCTAGACATTATCTTAAGACTTATTCTCTTTGAATGAAACTTAACCTGCAATATTCATGTCAACTAAATCATCAACAATAGAATTACTTGAGACAAACAACTAACAATATTAATATATATACAAAAATAAATGAAAATAAGAATGAATACAAAAATATACTAAAAATGGTAAAATTATATACAGGATAAAATATGCTAAAATCGCAAAACATAAGCAAAAGTAAAATGAATTAAAATAAAAAATGTAGTAACTTTCAGGGAAGTGTGCCTCATTGCTAACTAAATAGTGCATAGCACAATGTAGCATAAATTAGCAAGTTTGTCATGTGATGGAGGAATGAAAACTGATCTCTAGTATGGGTTCAAATGATTTTCATAAGTGAATAATCAATAATTGAAATAATCCAATATATGCAAATTAGTCAATTATGAAATGAACAATAACAATAAATTATATAATAATAAATAAATAAATAATAATAAATCAAAATAATAAATTATAATATTCTCATAATCAATTATACTCAAATTAGTTTATTACAAAATTGAAACGGTTGAAAATTGAGGAAAAAGCAAAGTGGCAGTAGAGGGATTCAGCTGAAGTAATCAAAACTAAAGATAAAGTGCTCTCTCTCTCTCTCTTAAAATTTTTGATTATTATTAAGTTGCCATATAATCAATTACAGTATTTTGATTATGATAATCAACTATGCCCACTAATGATCTCACACACAAACAACAAAAAAAAAAAGCAATTAATCCAATTAATCCTGATCAAAATGACCCAAATAGATCATAACCCTCACTTTTGAAAGTGAGGGTCCCGATCTCTAAGTCACTGAAGGAATCAATCAACTTGTGTAGTTAAGACCCACTAATAGTCGTTAAATTGGACAAATGCTAACTTATTATGATTTCTCTTGTAGAGGATGTGTCCTCATTTTGAATTTAAAAATCAATGGTGCGAATTTAAACCAAATAAAATTAGAGTAATAAATAGAAAGTATAGGAATATTAAATTTTAGGAATATTATTTAGAAAATATTATAAGAATATTAAATTTTAGAAATATTATATTTTAAGTCAGAAATTCTCTTACCTGAGATTTTTTCAGGAATAACTGCATCCAGGTAAAATGTAATTAGAATAGTATTGAAAGACCTGCCTAGAGATAAAGAAACCTTGTAAGAGGAAGAAGGAATAAAAGCAAGCTTTGACCCTAAATCTTGCTTACCCTAAATAAAAGCTTGCTTTCATTCCTTCATCCTCTTACAAGGTTTATTTATCTCTAGGCAGGTCTTTCAATACTATTCTAATTACATCTTACCTGGATGTGTCTGGGTAAGATGTAATTAGAGGTAATAAGAGGTAAGATGTGGTTATTCCTGAAAAAATCTCAAATAAGAGAATTTTTGACTTAAAATATATTATTTCTAAAATTTAATATTCCTGTAATATTTCTTAATATGCTGCATAAGCTTGCTTTCTTGCATCATATGCCTCTAGTAATGCTAATAATAGCCTATACTTTCTATTTATTACTCTATTTTTATTTTGTTTAAATTCACACGATTGATTTTAAACTCAAAATGATGACACAGATCCTCTACAAGAGAAAATCATAATAAGTTAGCATTTGTCCAATTTTACAAATATTAGAGGGTCGCGACTACACAAGTTGTCTGTCCAACATGTCTAGTATCAAGTTTCGAGACTATAATAGTCCCATCATTTTTTTACACAATGAAGGAATCAATCACGAATATGTATTATATAGCGTGTTCCAGTTCAATAATGCTTAAGTCCATCTCACTTATTTCGGGGTTTAGTAGGTTCATCATACAGAATTTTGTCACATTTGTGCTAAAATTTTTAATGCTAATATTAAAATTGGCTTAAATATTACTGCTCCCATTTCAAAATTTATAATTTTAAACTTTGAATATTAATGGATATTCTTCAGATTGGTGTAATGTCAGAACTGCGGTCCCCCGAAGATTGGTTCTTGGACCACTGTTTTTGATTTTCATAAATGACATTAACAAAGAAATAGAGTGTGATTTCCAAATTTGTAGATGATGTAAAGATTGGGAGAGTTGTTAATGATCAGTGGCAAGCAGCATTCCTTCAGGATGACTTGAACAGTGAACAGGCTTCAAGAAATTCTACCCTGAGGGGTAGAATTTTTTTCAGCCTGGTCTCTACTTGTTAACAGGAGAGACTGCTTCTACAGGGATGGGATACACTTAAATAGAAAAAGTGCAAGAATATTTGCTGATGCTATCAAGGCAGTGTTCGGTGGGTCAGAAAACTGCTAGCTTGGGGGGGGGATACAAGGACTAATAGATTAACAGTAGCCACTGGCAGAGGTGAAAGTGATTCATGCACTATTTCTATTGGAATGAGCAGCAGCCTAAAAACAAGATGCAGGATATTTCAGAGACTGCTGGGAGTCATTGCGGTACAAGTAAACACATGGATTGTGTTAGGGTAGCTAAGAATAGGAACAGGTGCATGTATACTTGCGTGTACACCAATGCTAGGAGTTTGGTAAATAAATTTGAGGTATTGCTCAAAACATCAAAGGCAGATATTGTTGGGATATCAGAGACGTGGTGTCACACAGATATAAGGAATGCAGAACTGGAATTTGGGGAGTACAATGTGTACAGAAAGGATAGACAGGATAGTAAGGGAGGAGGAGGGGTTATTCTATTAGTTAAGAAACTCATAAAATCCAAGGAAGTGAAGCCAGCCGATATCGCTGGACAGTGCAGTGTTGAGTCAGTTTGGTGTGACATAAGCATTGGGAGATCAAAATTGAGAGTAGGAGTGTGCTATAGGCCTAGTGACTCTGATGAGTATAATAAGAAACTGTACAGGGAAATAGAGTGGGTCAGTAAATCAGAGAGTCTTATAATGGGGGATTTTAATTTCCCAGATATTGACTGGAATTTGTGGGTTGGTCACTCACACACTAGCAAGGCTTTTGTGGATTTATTGGATGATTGTTTTCTACATCAGCATGTTTGGGAGGCAACTAGAGGGAGTAATGCTCTTGATCTGATTATCAGCAGAGATTCTTCATGCATTAAGAATCTGCAGATAAAGGAACCACTAGGTGGCAGTGATCACAGTGTGCTGAAGTGTGATTTACTCAAAGAGGTAACTACCATCAGGGGTAAAGGGAAGGGTTATTGCTTTCGTAAAGGCGACTACGATGGTCTGAGACAGTATTTAAATTCTATACAGTGGGACCAACTGATGATGTTACCAACAGCAAATTCAAAATGGGAAGCATTCAAAGAACTTATCTTGAAACCTACTAGGCTTTACATACCACCTAAGAAATATTGTTCAAGGTTTAGGCCTAAATGGATGCCAGATGAACTAATGAGACATATGGCAGAGAAGAAAAATGCATGGGATACATATAAATTAACATGTGACACAGAAGCCTATGATAGATATAAGCTGATCTATAACCAAGTTACAAAGGAGTTTAAGGCAGGTGAAGGCAGATTACGAGAAATCTTTGACAAAGGATGCAAAGAAAAACAGCAAGGAGTTCTTTACTTATGTAAACTCTTAGATAGTATGAATCAGAGCTGTAATACTCAATGTCCCATATGTTGAACAGTGCCACAAACAGCTTAACAGATTCTTTAAAGATACCGAATTTAAAATTGTAGCTAGGCCAATACGGAAGTTACATACTATACTGAACAATCGCTCGGTTCTTTCCGCGTTCGCAACACAAATTAATGATCTGGTATACAACATTTCTTGCGGTGGTTGCGACTCGTCTTACCGAGGTTCGACGCGATTTTCTCTAAATATTCGTGTAAATCAACATGAAGCCTCAGTTCGTGCTTGTCGTTCAGCAGCGTCAGAATTAGCCTTTCACTCTATTAACGAAAAACATACTTTTTTATTTAACGAGGCCAAAATACTCAACGTTCAACGTAATTATACGTGACTATTAATTGCAGAAACCGTTGAAATTAAATTACACGAGAATTCTGTTAATGTTCGGCGGCCATATTTGATCTCCGATGCGTGGACCTTTACGCGCATGCGCGAAGACAAATAATCACTATTTAAGTTTCAGGTTCAACCCGATTCGGTAATTTTCATTCCTGAGATCACGACATACGGTTGAAAAGCATTGTCAGCTTCAGGAAGGAAAATCGTTTTGAATATTTTCTTTATATTCTTTTATTGCATTAATTTGATTTTTAATTGTTTTAAATTGATTTGAATTGTGTTAAACTGATTATTTAATTATTTATATTTTACTCTAATGTACCGGTAAGTTGTCGATTTTTTCGTAGTAGTAGTAGTAGTAGTGGCACTTGATGCAAGAAAGCAAGTGTAGGAGCTTATGCAGCATCAGCCAAAAAAAAAAAAAAAAAAAAAAATCACACCATACCCTCCAATTACCTGTCCAGTTCCTCCTTAAATTTATTTAACCTATCAACTTCCACAACGACAGATGGAAGTTTGTTCCAGCAATTAACCACCCGCTGGCTAAAGGCAAATTTCCGCACATCTATTCTACATCTATCCTTTCTTAATTTGAACTTATGTCCCCGTAGGTTCGTATTCTGAACAAGTGGGAGGATCCCATCAGAATTCAGCGTGCTCAACCCATTCAAGGCCTTATAGACCTCAATCAGATCACCGCGCAGGTGCCTAGTCTCCAGCCACTGCAATTTGCAGAACTTAAGCCTCTCTTGGTAAGAGGATCGCTTCATTCCCCTCACCAATCGTGTTGCTCTTCTCTGTACACGCTCAAGCAAATCTACATCCTTCCTAAAATGAGGCCTCCAGACCTGTACGCAGTACTCAAGGCGTGGCCTGACCATTGCCTTATACAGAGGGACAATCACCTCCTTTTCGCTGCTAGCAAAATTCCTATATATCATTGACAAAACCCCATGACCTGCCCTAGCAGCCTGTCTACATTGCTCAGAAAACTTCATATCTGACTGTACAATTACTCCCAGGTCTTTTTCATTTTCTACCACCTTAAGTGTAGTACCACACAGTTGGTACGTTTCTCTGGGGTTACTTCTACCCATATGCAGTACTTTGCATTTGTCAAGGTTAAACTTCAGTTGCCACTACTTAGCCCATCTGCCCAAATTATCTAGATCCTGTTGCAGTAGCACACTGCCATTACTGTCATTAACAACCCTGCCAACCTTCGTGTCATCTGCAAACTTCGACATCAAGCCTGATATACCTTCATCAATATCATTGATAAATATACAAAACAACAGTGGACCCAACACCGAACCCTGTGGGACTCCACTAATAACATTAGTCCACGAAGAGCAGCACCCATTGATTACCACCCTCTGTCTTCTCCCACTTAACCATCCTTTTATCCATTGTAGCAACTTACCCTTAATACCATTCTGCTCCAATTTGTACAATAGTCTTCCATGCGCAACAGTGTCAAAAGCTTTCCTGAAATCCAAGTATATGATATCAAAATTATTTTTTGCATCCAGTTCCTTTGTGACCACATCATAATAACCAATCAAATTTGTCAGACAAGACTTTCCCTTAACAAACCCATGCTGTGTCTGAATTATTGCTGCAGTCTTGTCTAGATGATCCTGCAATGCATCTTTAACCAGTGACTCCATTATTTTACCCAGAACAGAAGTTAAACTAACTGGTCTGTAATTATTCGTGTCACCCTTCGAACCTCCTTTGTGAATTGGGGATACATTTGCACATCTCCAGTCCGTGGGAACCTCCCCTGAATCCAAGGATGCTCTCATAATTATGGCTAAGGGTTTGCTTAGTTGCTTTGCCGCCTCCTTTAATATAACTGGATAGATCCCATCCGCCCCAGGTGCCTTTCTTATGTTTAACTTCAACAATTTCTCCTCCACTTTGCTCTCAGTTATTACAAAATCATTAAGCACACTGCTACAATTTGATAACCTTCTTCCATTTTCAAACTGTAATGATTCCTCACGTGTGAATGTAGATGCAAAATACTCATTCAGTTTGTTTGCTATCTGAGCAGGATCATCAACAGTCGAACCATCGATGTCAAGTGGACCAATCATATTCAGCCCCTTCCTTTTAGAGTTTATATAAGTAAAGAAATCCTTGCTGTTTTTCTTAGCATCTTTTGCCAAAGATTTCTCGTAATCCGCCTTTGCCTGCCGAACCTCCTTTGTGACCTGATTACAGACTAGCTTATATCTGCTACAGGCTTCTGCGTTGCCTGATAATTTATATGCATCCCATGCATTTTTCTTCTCTGTCACGAGTCTCATTAGTTCATTTGATAACCATTTAGGCCTAAACCTTGAACAATATTTCTTCATCGGTATGAAAAGTCTAGTAGCTTCCACGATTAATTCCTTGAATGCTTCCCACTTAGAATTTACTGTTTGTAACATCGTCAGTCGATCCCACTGTACAGAATTTAAAAACTGTCTGTGACCACTGTACTCCCCTTTACGGAAGCAAAAACCCTTTCCTTTACCCCTGACGGTAGTTACCTCTTTGAGTAAATCCCACTTCAGCACACTGTGATCACTGCCACCTAGTGGTTCCTTTATCTGCAAATTCTTAATACACGAATGATCACTGCTGATAACCAGATCAAGAGTATTACTTTCTCTGGTTGCCTCTCGAACATGCTGCTGCAGAAAACAATCATCCAATAAATCCACAAAAGTCTGACTAGTGTGTGAGTGACCAACCCACAAGTTCCAGTCAATATCTGGGAAGTTAAAATCCCCCATTATAAGACATTCTGATTTACTGGCCCACTCTATTTCTCTGTACAATTGTTCATTGTACTCATTCGAGTCATTAGGCCTATAACACACTCCTACTCTTATCTTTGCTTTTGCAGTGCTTATGTCACACCAAACTGACTCAACAGTGCACTGTCCATCTATATCAACTGGATGCACTTCTTTTGATTTTATGTTTTTATTAATTAACAGCATAACACCTCCTCCCTTTCTGTCCTGTCTATCCTTTCTGTACACATTGTACTCCCCAAATTCCAGTTCTGCATTCCTTATATCTTTGTGACACCACGTCTCTGCTATCCCAACAATATCCGCCTTTGATGTCTTGACCAACACTTCAAATTCATCAAATTTATTTACTATACTTCTAGCATTGGTATACATGCAAGCATACATGCTCCTATGCCTATTCCTTGTTACCCTAACACATCCCATATTCCCAACTATTCCAGGATGACTGCCATCCGTCCCTGAAACCCCCAACACCCCTCGCTCCAGGTCGCTTCTTATTCTAATAGAAGTTGTGCAAGAATCACCTTCACCTCTGCCTGCGGTTACTGTTAAACTATTAGTCTTTGTATCCCCCCAAGCTAGCAGTTTTCCGACCCACCTAACACTGCCTCGATAGCATCAGCAAATATTCTTGCACCCTTTCTATTTAAGTGTATCCCATCCCTGTAGAAGCAATCTCTCCTGTTAACAAGTACAGTCCAGGCTGAAAAAAATTCTACCCCTTGAGCCTTGCACAATCTTTCCAGGGCCGAATTGATCGACAAGGCTCTCATCATATACTCCCTCCTATCGTGTCTGGGCAGAATTGCAGACACTTTCAAATTCAACCCTAATTCTCGGCTTTTTTTCAACAGTGACCTGTACTTGTTGAGTAATTCTGCCGGTCTCCTACTCTTAATATCATTAGTGCCAACGTGTACAACTATATCACCTTTTGTGCCCTTGAAAGATGATATCCGCTCTACGTCATCAACCTTTGCCCCTGGCAGACATACCCTGGTCCTGTTCCACCTATCCTTTTTACATAGCATGTTCCCCGTTTCCCTGACAATAGAGTCACCAACAACTAATAGTTCCTGTGGGACCAGCGCATTCTGCCTTGGGGGTTGCCGCTGTGTTGCGTGATGACCAAGTGCAAGCTCTGGCGTTGATGTGGGCAGCTGAGAGCTTGATGTCGTTTTTTCAGTTTTAATTTCTGGAGAGTATCATACGGAAGTGTTCTACGTACTATATTCAGGTAAACTCCTCTTATTATTTTACTAATATTATGTAAACTCTAGAAGGAAGGGGATGAATCAGATTGGTCCACTTGATATCAATGGTTCAACTGTTGATGATCCTGGTCAGGTAGCTAACAAACTAAATGAATATTTTGCATCAACATTCACACATGAGGAGTTATTTAGCGAGGAGAATTCCAGACGTGTATTCAACTCTGGCAGTAAGCTAGATAATCTTGTAATAACTGAGAGTTAAGTGGAGGAGAAATTGTTGAAGATAAACACAAGAAAGGCACCTGGGGTGGATGGGATCTATCCAGTTATATTAAAGGAGGCAGCAAAGGAAGTAAGCAAACCCTTAGCCATAATTATGAGAGCTTCCTTGGACTCAGGGGAGGTATCCATAGACTGGAGATGTGCAAATGTGACCTCAATTTACAAAGGAGGATCAAAGGCTGACACAAGTAATTATAGACCTGTGAGTTTAATTTCTGTTCCAGGAAAATTAATGGAGGCACTGGTTAAAGAAGCACTGCAGGATCATCTAGACAAGACTTCAGTTATAGCTCAGACACAGCATGGTTTTGTTAAGGGAAAGTCTTGCATGACCAATTTGATTGGATACTATGATGCAGTCACAAAAGAACTGGATGCAGGGAATAACTTTGATATTATATACTTGATATTATATTCTAGTTGATAATTCCTTGATATTATATTCCAGATCTTAGGAAGGCTTTTGACACTGTTGCACATGGAAGACTGCTGCACAAATTGGAGCAGTGTGACATTGGAGGCAAATTGCTGCTATGGATAAAGGGATGGTTGAGGGAGAGAAGACAGAGAGTGGTAATCAATGGACACTGCTCATCGTGGCCTAATGTTATTAGTGGAATCCCTCAGGGTTCAGTATTGGGTCCATTGCTGTTTTCTGTATTTATAAATGATATTGATGATGGTATATAAAGCTTAATGTCCTAGTTTGCAGACGATACAAAGGTTGGCAGGGTTGTTAATGACACTACTGACGCAATGTTGCTGCAACAGGACCTGGAAAGGTTGAGCAGATGGGCTGAGAGGTGGCAAATGAAGTTTAACATTGACAAATGTAAAGTACTACATATGGGAAACAGTAACCTCAGAGCAATGTATCAACTCTGTGGTAATACACTGACAGCGGTAGAGAATGAAAAGGACCTGGGGATAATTGTGCAGGCAGATATGAAGTTCTCTGAGCAGTGCAGACAAGATGCAAGAGTAGTTCATGGTGTCTTGTCAATGGTATACAGGAATTTTTCTAGCAGGGATAAGGAGGTGATTATTCCCTTGTATTACAAAGGAGGATCAAAGGCAATGGTCAGGCCACACCTTGAGTACTGTATACAGGTATGGAGGCCTCATTTCAAGAAGGATGTAGAGCTGCTGGAACGAGTACAGAGAAGGGCAACAAGATTAGTGAATGGAACAAAGGGTTGCCCTTATGAAGAAAGGCTTAAGTTTTGCAAATTACAGTGTCTGGAGACTAGGCACCGGCGAGGTGATCTGATAGAGATGTATAAAGCCTTGAATGGTTTGAGCATGCTCAATGCTGATGGGATTCTTCCTCTTGCTCAGAATAATCACCTGAGAGGGCATAAATTCATATTGAGGAAAGACAGATGTAGGATAGATGTGCGGAAATTTGCCTTTAGCCAGTGGGTAGTTGGTTGGTGGAACAGACTTCCATCCCTTGTTGTGGAAGTTGATAGCCTAAATAAATTTAAGGCTCAGCTGGGCAGGTATTTCAAACGAACGGAGGGGTGAAATGGAAGTGTTTTTTTTTTTTTTTGGCTGATGCTGCATGAGCTTGCTTTCTTGCATAATATGCCTCTACTAATGCTAATGCTACAAAAATGGTGAGAAAAGCGGCAACTATGTTTTAATGAAGCAAAATGCACTTGGGGAATAGTAACCCCAAAATAACTTATACATTTGTTGGGTTGAATTAAAATCAGTAGAGGAAGAAAGAGATGTGGGAGTTATGACATGGGCAAATATGAAGTTTTCTGAGCAGTGTAAATAGGCAGCTAGGAAAGCCCATGGTGTTCTATTGATGATATATCATATAGAGGCTGGGAGGCTATAATCTCACTATAAGGCAATTGGAAGGTTGTATTTAAAATAGTGTCATCAAACTATATGAAAAAAGACAGTGAGCTTCTTGAAAGGGTCCAAAGACCGGTACCTTGCCCAGAGAGATTGGCAAAAGGGCTACTGTACAAGGAAAGACTGATTATGTGGGCTAAGGAGCTTGGCAACCAGGCACCTTAGAGGGGATCTGATTAAGGTTTATAAGGCTCTGAGAGGGATTAGTAAAATGCATGAAGGTAGAATTTTCACTGTGAAAAAAATTCCAGAACTAGGGGTCATAAATTCAAATTACAGGGGAAGAGGTTCAGACCAGATTGGCGGAAGTTTTCTTTTAGCCAGTGAGTCATTGATAACTGGAACAAGTTGCTTCTGCAGGTAGTTGAGGCTGACAGTTTGAAGAAATTCAAAGGTCAACTGGATAGTTACCTGTGAACAGGGAAGTGCATATTTTGTATTTACATAATTTTTTTTTTTTTTTTTTTGCCAGTGTAGTGAAATCCTCTGGCTTCCTTGCAGTATATGGCTAATACAGAAAAATAGAGCACAGAATAGCATTGTATTCTGAAATTTCAGTTCAGTCTGTTGGCAGTGTATTCATAGATTAATAACCAGTTTATGTTCCCGAATTAGTTCTCTCCACTAAACAACAAAGCAAGCTGGAGGAAGGGAAGGTTCAGAAACATAGAAGACCATTTGTACAACAACAACAAAAGAAATTTGGTTTTGTGATCATTACAACTGCAAGAAACTAAGTTTTTATCTACAGAAAAACTAAGTATCTCACTACAAAGAATCTTCAGAAAAAGTTTCTCTTTAGCAGTCACTGCATAATGTAATTCTGTTTCTTTTCCAAACTCCCTCCCCTGCCTGATGGAAAGATTCCACAAGAGACAGAAAAATTATGAGTTAACCTTGTTTAGCAGAGAGATAACTAAGATGGGAAGAACACACATTAGTTGCTAATTAATTAGTTGTACCTGTAACCTATAAAATTCACTGTCAAGAAACTACACTTATATTTAAAGAGAAAATGCAGAGAAGCATATTTAATTTTAATTAAAAATTTGAAGTAAATTTTATTAATTTCATTTTTTTTTTTTTTTTTGCAAATAAAATCAAATTTCTCCATTGATTAAAAGTAAAAAAAACTGAGTAGGCAAAATTTAAAATTATAAAAAAAATTGTAAAATTACAATTGTAATATTTATCCCAATTTTATGATTAGATTCAAAAATTTCAGCACAAATACAACAAAAAAGTATAGATGACATATTTACTTAAAAGTACCAAAAATTATTTTAATTCTTGGTACTTTTAAGTAGCAACACCCGTGCAGGTAGTCCTTGATTCCCACTACTTTGATTAATGTTCATCTGCACATGATAGAAATCAGAGCATGCTAATCTAATCTAATAAATGAGGAAGATGGTTTATTACTGATAAATGGAAAGTACTGAAGGACAAAAAAGACTTAGAACTCATAGACAGCTTATTGCATTCCTTTTTGTATAAGGCAATGGGTAAGCCACATTCCTGAGTGCATACAGGTCTAGAAGCTTCATTTTAGGAAGGACATGATTTTTTGGAATGGGTTCAGAGAAGGCCAATGAAATCAGTCAGGAGCACAAAAAAGATTTGAGTTCTGTGAACTGCAGTGTCTAGAAACTAGCCACTTGTGAGAAAACCAGGTTGAAGTGTTTAAGGTTTAAAATGGATAGGATAAACAATATATTCATGGCATCCTTACTCTTTCTCAGACAATACACAGTACACAATAGACAACAATAAATTTATACTGGAAAGTATGGTTGCAGGACATAAATTACAAAAATTTGTTTTCAGCCATAGAATAATTAATTGTGTGACAAACCTCCATCTCATGTTGCAGAAGTGAGTGGTTTGAATAAATTTAAAGGGTTAGGCAAATTAAATCAAGTGAATGGACAAATGAGGTGGGTAATGTTCTCTCTCTCTCTCTCTCTCTCAAGTTGGACAGATGGGCTGAGAATTGGCAACTGAAGTTTAATATTGACAAATGAAAAGTACTGCATATGGGTAGCAGTAGCCCCAAAGAAATGTATGTGTGTGGTAATACACTCAGGATAATGGAGAATGAAAAAGACCTGGGGATAACTGTGCAGTCAGATTTGAAGTTTTCTGAGCAGTGCAGACAGGGTGCCAGAACAGGTCATGGGGGTCTTGTCAATGATATACAGGAATTTGCTAGCAGGGATAAGGAGATGGTTATCCCCTTGTATAAGGGAATGGTAAGGCCACACCTTGAGTATTGTGTACAGGTCTAGAGGCCTTGTTTTAGGAAGGATGTTGAGTTGCTAGAAAGAGTACAGAGAAGGGCAACAAGACTAGTGAGGGGAACTAAGGAGTGCTCTTATGAAGAAAGGCTTAAGTTCTGCAAATTGCAATGTCTGGAGACTAGGCACTGCCTTGAGTGGTTTGAGCAGGCTCAAAGCTGATGGGATTCTTCCTCTTGCACAAATTACAAACCTGAGGGGGCATAAACTGAAACTGAGGAAAGACAATTGTAGAATAGATGTGTGGAAATTTGCCTTTAGCCAGTGAGTAGTTAATTGCTGGAACAAACTTCTATCTGTCGTTGTGGAAGTTGATAGCTTAAGTAATTCAAGGAAGAAATGGAGAAACTTTTGGAGCGAATGGATGGGTGAAATGGAAAGGGTTTTTTTTTTTTTTTTGGCTATTGGTGTATAAGTTTGCTTTCTTGCGTCATATGCCTTTGCTAATGCTCTTTCTCTTTTTTTTTTGATTGATGCTGTTTAAGCTTGCCTCCTTGCATCGTTTTGTCATACTAATACTAATTTCTCTGACCATCCATGAAACCTGTCCAAATCATACTGAAGCAGATCACTACTTAGTTTAGACCATTAACTATGCTTCTAACCTTTTTTGTCATATACAAATATCAACTTCTTACCCTTCATTACCTTGTCAACATCATTCAAGATCAGAAACCAGAATAGTCCTAACACCAGACCTTGAGAGACTATGATAAAATGACAAATTATAATGCTCTCCCACTTCCTGCCCTTCAGCTGTTCCTCAATCCATCTGAGGATCTTGCTTGCAACCCCAATAGACTCCAGCTTGTACAGCAATATCCCATGTGAAACAGTTCAAATGCTTTGCTAAAATTTTTTAAAATAATTTTTAAATTTAAAAAATTCAAGTATATAATATCTGATCTTTTTTATGTGAAGTTCCCATGTGACCATGTCATAATTTAACAGGTTTATTACACTAAACTTGTAGATGGCAACTTTTGATTTTCAAAAAGTTGGAGGTTGTTATAAGCAGGAAGAAAGCAAGAGAGTTTTGAGCCAAAACAGGAAGGAAACAGTAGCTGCTTCAGAAAAGCTGGATGAAGGGCAGGAAATTTCCAGAAAAGGCAGAAGGTATTCTGAAGTCCAGACATTGAACTTAAAAATAAATTTTGGTGACAACACATACACTTTATATTAAAATACAGCCACAGAATTGTTTACCAGTACAGTATGCTTTCTAACTTTAGCATACCTAGGATTTATTTTTATCTGTGGAGATTTCTGCTTAGATTGTCTGTCAGACATCAAATGATTATGACTGCTTTAAGGAACATACTTATGTTATGTTATAACATACTAATGTTACATTATCTAGATATGGCTGTCAAGAGCACTGCAAAAAAGGCACCAGGAAAGAGAAGATCTGAATTCAATTTTTGCTTTTTTCCAATTTGCTGAATATTCTTTCACATTCGGCAACAGTATTTTAGGTTTATCATAACAGGCACATTATCAACAATAAGTGCCAGATTTTTTTTTGAAGGAATCCCACATACTTTCAGGTTGTTTGAAAGATGTCCAATGTGATAGAGTTATCTTCCACATTGGACATCAAATAGTCAAAAAGAGTCACTTCTTCCACTGCTGGCACAGTGAGCAAGCAGCAAACTGCTTTTGATCTGACAATTATTTTTATTACAAATGGTAACCACAATAGGATATAGTTTGGAGGCAAATCAATATGGAATATTTCTCACTGCTATCACATCTTTCCCTGTCCATGCAATTTCACAAATAATGCCTGTTGTTTCTGTTCTTCCACAGCCATATTATTTTGTTATTTCATTGTTGGAAACTATTTTTAAACAATACACACGCACAATCAGCACAACTCAAAGGATGATTATGTTTTATGACAAAAGATGCAAATAAACATTCAGTATGCATGACTTCACTGTCATCATGAAATGCTACATGTATTTTTGCATTCCTTTCCACATGATGCACACCATCCTTATGCTCATTTGTTTGCAAATGTCTGATTATACTGTGACTCCACCACTTGAAATTGAAAAATCATATCTACATACAGTACACAAAGTTAAACCTTATCTAGATTTTATAAGGTACAGAAAATCTTGCGCATATGCATTCTGAAATTTTGCATCATATTTCTTTAGCTTCTTTAAACATTTTCAATTTGTACATATCTGAGATTAATATTTTAATGTATTTATTAATAACATGCTAACATTTTAATATACAGCAATACCCCGCATAGCACTGATAATTGGCACCGGAACTGTTCCGTGTTATGTGAAACATTACTGATTGAGGTATAATTATAATGGGTTTTAATTGAATGCGTACCAGAGAAACAGTCTATAAACAAATTATAATAAATCTATAAACAATTTTCACTTGATAGCCAATTAAAAGGATTTGAAATAAAAATATTGCAAAAATTTTATTAATGAAAAGGTAACATCATAAGAGATGAGAAAATAGCTTTTTTGTTTATTTAGGTATTTCAATAATAGTCTTGTGAAGTTATGTTTTCTTTTTCTCAGGGTACAAGTCTTTGTAGCATCGAATTCTATCTTGTAAAATTTGCCGTATCTTGATGCTAATTCAACATTCGGACCTCCATTCATAATCGTCTCGCAGGCCATGTCAACCCCTCGAAAAACTTTATCCAATTCTTCTGTTGAAAATTAGCATTAGCATTAGTAGAGGCATTTGATGCAAGAAAGCAAGCTTATGCAGCATCAGCCAAAAAAAAAAAAAAAAAAAAAAACCACTTCCACTTCACCCCTCTGTTCGTTCAAAATACCTGTCCAGCTGAGCCTTAAATTTATTTAGGCTATCAACTTCCACGACAAGGGATGGAAGTCTGTTCCACCAACCAACCACCCGCTGGCTAAAGGCAAATTTCCGCACGTCTATCCTACATCTGTCTTTCCTCAATTTGAATTTATGCCCTCTCAGGTGATTATTCTGAGCGAGAGGAAGAATCCCATCAGCATTGAGCATGCTCAATCCATTCAAGGCTTTATACACCTCTATACAATTCTTTTGGGACCACCTCAGTGTTATCCACTTCACAATTGTTTTCCTCTTCTTCATATGCAGTTTGCTTGTCAATTTCAAGGAGAGTTGCATCATCTAAGTCATTTGCATGTGAGTTGCATACATTGGCAGTGTCCAAAGTTTCGAATCCCAAGTCTTTTCCGATCTTCACAATATTTTCGGCAATTGTCTGAACTTGCGATTCAAACCCAGTGAAATCATTTGCCAAATGGGGCAAAACATGCTGCTAAACAGAACGCATGTTGTTCGCAGCGATTTCTAGCCAAGATGCAAATATGTTTTTGGAAAAAAATAAAATAAAATAAAATAAATAGGAAAATGGAAGGCTATCACGTGTCTCGTTAGGATGGAATACTGAACACCACTGCATGACTGACTGCCTGAGGGGAGCTATTGGCACATGTGCATGTGAGACAACAGAGTTGGCACCGCAGCATATACGTACGCATATCTAGGCTACCACAACACAGCAGATCTGTAGAGTATGTGTCTAGGCTATTGAATGAGTTTTAATATGTACAGTAAATTTTTGACTTAAAGTTAATTAAAACCATGTTATAGTGAAACCCATGCTGAGCGAGGTATTGCTACTTTCCAAGCTAAGAAACATTTATCAATAAGGTAAAATAGTGATACTAATTACATCAATTCCCTTTCTGGCCTTACATATAATTGGCATTCTGTAAAATTATAAAACAATAAAGAAACAATATTAAATATAAACAAAAAATGTACTGACAGTAATTTACAGGGCTCGACAAATCCTGGACACTTGGCCACCATGGTGGCTAAAAATAATACTGTAGCATCTAGATATTTTATCTACATTTGATTTAAACATTGCATATTTAAGCATTTGAAATTTTAAATCTACTAATACTTCCACCTTCAGATCAAATAGCTGACAAGCATCAGCTGTAAAGCAGATAACTCTGTAAATGGCTTGGCAGTAAGTTCAAACTATTCCAAAATTTTCTTTAGTATCATTATTAAAAAAACTGTTATTCGTTGTTTTGCTTATTTTTCAATCTGTATTATTTTGAATACTCCCACATACTTTCTGTTCTGTTATTTGTTATACAAATAATAAAATAAAATGGTAGTTATGATTAATGCTATGTAAGAATTACAAAAGTTAAACTAGACACACAGATACATAAAAATGTAAATTATACTGCCCATAAATATAATAATAGAATTGTAACATACAAAAGTTATGCCATTACAATTTTATTTTTTTTTTAATGAAAATCCCAAACATGAGACGTATTAGAACATATAGTACTTAGTACCTTGCATGGGTTGGAGGTTGAGAAGATGAAAGAGATATTTGTTGACATTGGACTTGAACTTCTGTAGATAATTTTTAAGTAAATATGTATGAAGGAAGGTTGTTCCAGAAAACGGCAGTTGAATGAATAAACGAGAAAGATGGAAAGTTGGTTCTGTGAGTTTGAAGTTGGACAGTAAATGGATGTTGGCGGCACGTGTTCAGACTATTTTGAAAGAGAAAGTGGGAATTATAGAAGCCAATTCGGAAGAACAGTGCCCGTGGAAGTGTCTGTAGAAAACTTTTGCAGCAGAAACAGTACGTCTATGAGACAGAGTATACAGACTCTGTTAGAGATGAATCATTAATTAACCTAACTGCCCTCTTCTGAATGGAATCAAGAAGCCTGAGAGAGGTTTTGGGGGCACCGCCCCAGATGTGAGAACAATATTCCATGGTAGGGTGAATTTGCAATTTGCACAGCGTTTGGAAGAAACAGCTGTTTGGAAGAAAAGTAACGCTGACAGCAAATGAAAAAACCAAGTTTTTTAGATGCAGAGGAAGCAATATTTTTAAAGTGCATGTGCCAAGAGAGATTAGAAGTCAGAGTAATCCCCAAAAGGGAGATATCATTTTGCCTAGAAATCAGAGTGTCACTAAAGCGAGATATAAGACAGGACTGAGTTTCAGAATAATTGAAATCAATTAAGTTGCTTTGTCCCACCGTAGATCAGCATTTAAGGAATTGGTAGCCGATATTCGAGAAGTTGAAGCTGATTGAGCAGGTTGTGGTTTCTGAAACTGGAGAGTGGAATGCAATGTGCTGTCATCAGCAAAACTACGGACAGGATTTCCAGTTAAAGGAAGAAGGTCATTAATATACAAGAGGAAAAGAGTGGGGGAAAGAACTGAACCTTGGGGGTTCAGTTCTCCATCAGCATTAGTGGGGAAGTTAGAACATAGAGAGCCATCCGACATCACTCTCAGTGAGAGAAAACTGGATAACCAATTACAAAAAACAGTTGGCAAATGGATAAGATGGAAGCTTGTTTAGAACAACTTTATGCCAAACAGGATCGAAAGCCTTTGAAATGTCAAAAGCAACTGCTTGTGTTTCACTGAACTTTTCCATTGAATTTATCCATAAATGGGTAACATAAGTGGTTCGACACTGATGGAATCCATACTGGCGAGTGTTGATCAGATGGAAGGTTTCTAGATAGTTTAAGAATTGGCTGTTAATTGATTTCTCCATTACTTTAGAAAGAGTAGAAGTAATTGCAATGGGACGATAATTGGATAGAAGGGATTTGTCACTCTTTTTAGGAACTGGCTGGATATGAGCAAATTTCCAAGCAGAAGGAAAAACACCTTTGGAATAAGAAAGTGAAAAAAGGTGGCAAAGACCAGGAGTAAGTTCGGGAGCACAGGTTTTGAGAACAAATGGAGAAATACCATCAAGACCTGGAGCTTTCTTAGCATCACGATTCATAAAAATCCTTCTGACATCCTTTTGACAGAAGACCACAGGAGGCATTGAATGGAGTGTGCTGGGAATGGTGGGAGGTGTTTTACCAAGATCATTAATACATGAGTTGGAAGGAAAATGGGATGCTAGCAGGTCAGCTTTGTCCTCGGCTGAAGTGACAACAGAACCATCTGGTTTTGACAGAGTGGGGGCAGAGATGGGCAAAAGTTGGGGCCAGTAGCTTTGGCAAGAGACCAGAATGCTCAGCTACCATTTGAGCAAGAGGCAAGTTTTCTACTCTTAGCCTGTTCAAAATCTAGTTTGGACTGATTAATATCTGCTTTACAATTGCTGCGAGCTTTGGAGTAGGCAGAAAATGAAGCTGAAGAACTGGAAACAAACCAATTACGATATGCAACATTCTTCTCTTGAACAGCCTTAGCACATTTATTGGAAAACCAAGGTTTAGATAAAGGATGAGATTTTAAAGTGGGGTGTGGGATAAAGGATTCCATTCCTACAAGGATAATTTCACTGGCACGATCTGAGGAAATATTGACATCAGGAGTTTTGAAACAGTAATCCGACCAAGGAAAAGAAATCTCGCAGGTCATCCCATTCTGCAGTCTTGTAATGCCAAACAACATGAAGTTGGGAATAGCCATGAAATAAAGTTCGTCTCTTCTCCACTGGAGAAGAGACGATCAGTAAGTTGCAATCTGAGGTGCCTAATGGACCACTCACTTTGACTGTGTACTTAGAAGGGTTGTTTGAGAGAAAAAAGATCAAGGGTGCTGGCTGTATGGTTAGGATTGTCTGGTATTCTGGAAGATAAATGAACAATCTGTGCAAGGTCATTAGTAATTGCAAAAGCCTCAGCATCATGACCAGCTGGGTGTGTGTGACTAGAAAAAAAATGAAGTCAGCTGGAGTTGTGAATGTTAAAATCACCAAGGAAAATTACCTCACTGCTAGGAAAGTTGGACTGGAGAAAGTCAAGTTGCAAAGAGAGGAAGTCAAAAGAGTTCCAAGTTTGGAGAATGGTAGAGACAACAGATGAATTTGACAGAATGAGATAGGGAGGGAGGGAGAGAGAGAGAGAGAGAGAGAGAATTTAAGCCAGAGAAGATCGAAAAGAGATGATTCCAAATTACCAAGTCTCTGACAGGGAATATTAGAATGGCCAATAGCTCAAGTACCACCTTTGAGGTGAAAGGAATCATACAGCGAATAATTTTGGTAACTAAGATGAGCAGTGGTTGAATCAACTGATAACTGAGATTCTGTCAGAAAAAGTACATGGGGTTTGGCAGACTGTAAGTGGAAATGGACATCATCGAGATTGGAACTGAGATCACGTACTTGTGAAATGAACTAGGAAGCATTTAGGAGATTTAGATCTTTTCACAGATAAGTTTACTCTATTAGTTTGACAATTCATGGTGTATTCAGTCTGCCAAACCCCTAACATAACGTGGCCTCGACAATGCCCCTCAGATACACACTACTTGGACTCCCTCTAGTCACTATCTGGCAGAGTAGAGGCAGCAAGATTATACACTAGCTGATCCAGAAGCCTTCTAGAGAGTTAACCAATAGGTTCGGTCCAGTGTACTAACTAGCAGCTAGCCTGCACACACTGATTTAGAGCTGTACCCTTGAAATGTAAGGAAGCTTGGATCTTGCCATGGTGTTCATCATAACCTCAAAGGACATCAATCATATTGCATGATGGAAGTGATGGGGGAAGGTTGACCGGAACTTTGCTCTGGAGACTAAACATGGGTTCCACACTTCAAGCCTCTAATAAGCAAAGTGGTGGTATTGCACCGTTTAATGAGAGTCATCTACCATCTAGTATTGTCTGGTAACACAGAGGGGCGGCATTCCTGTGTGTGGTGTGGGCACCACACTTCAACCCCTGCTTACATTGGTTCACACCTGGGTGGTCACCCACAGTGTGCTTGCACATGGGGGGGGGGTTATACCCAGGATTACTAACAGTCACACCATCGTGAAGGTGCAAGCAGAAGATTTGGCTTTCATAGACCGTCTGGACTTTGCTGAAATTAGGTCCACTTGACTTGAGTGTCACCCGAATATCAGTTCCATTAGCGTTTTAGACTTCCAGGTAGCAAGCACAGCTTGTGTGGCATATCTGAGAGAATGTCTGCAACAGCCTCAAGGATTAAAACAACAATAAACACTTGCAGTTTAGAAAATATCATTATAATGCACTTCAGTTATGATGATGTCTGTGTAGCAATGAAAAGTCAGAAGGTGAGTAGAGTTAATAAACAGAAATTGTCTATGCTCTATAAAACAATAAAAGATTCCAAAAACAGGCAAAAATAAAACTAGTTCCTTTAAAGTATTATGCAGCTTTCAAATCTACATAAAAATATATCCAGAAATTTAGAAAATTTAAATGAGATGCAATTACATGAAACTAGACAGTATATTTCAAGTTTATCACATTAGTTACTGTTTCAACTTTATCAGCAAACAAATAAACAAATTCATCATAAGTAAACCAACAACTGCCACGAAGGGTTCCCCTTGCAATAATAAGTCAGTGAACCATCCAGACCTAACTGCACCATTGATCCAGGTATTAGTAACAAGCTTGAATGTTGCAAAGAAACAATCTCCAAGGTCTAGTGTATGAAAAGTGATAAAAAAGTTTGGGAAATGATGAAGCTTATCAACTATTTGGATAGATCTCCTTCAAAGTGGTCTAATTGACATTGTATACATCAATTCCAGCACTTCTGCAACTTCTGGAAAATTCTTTTGGAATTGCTAATAGTTCCTGTGTGCAAATCTCTGAACTTGAAGGGATATTTAAACTTGGGAACCAAAAAAAAAATAATAATAAATAAATAAAATAAAAAGATTTGCAGGGAGCTAAATCTCGTGAGTATGGAAGTAGGGAACCACAACGAGGGAGTACTTTGTAGGAAATTCTTGAATGGAAAACATCAAGGATGCAGGGCACGATGCAAACAGAAATTCCCTAAACCTCACTTTTCCAGAGGCTTCAGCATCAGGCAATTATCATAGAATTGTCTTGTAGTATTTCTGGTTTACTGTTTTACCATATAGGATAAATTCATAACAAACAATGCAGCCAAAAATATGATACGTATGATCTTCACATTTGATCGAGATTGTCTTGTGTTTTTTGGGGGATCTGGAGAAGACGGAGTCTTCCATTGACAGGCCTCTGTTTCTGGGCCAAAGCCATGCACCCATGATTTTTAACCAGTAATGACGGAAGAAATCAAGAGATCAGCAGCACATTGACAAAGATCTTTATGTGCAAGGACTTGCCACATTCCCAAATCTCATGTTAAAATTTATTGACTTTTAATTTTCAAAAAGCTGGAGAGCATTTGTAAACAGGAGGGAAAACAGGATTTTTTGGAGAAAGGAAGAGGTTTTGTAAATTCCACACTGCAATAGAAATTAAATTTCACTGACAACATACACATAGGATTATTTGCTAGTACAGTATGCTTTCAAACATTACATTATCTACAATTTTTCTCTCTGTGGATTTTGTCTGGATATTCTATTAGACTGGATTCTATTTGTCTGGATATTCTATTTGTTATATTTCAATCTGATTGCTTCAAGAAAGATACTGTCGCAGACTTTGTCCTCTTCAGAAATGTGAAGTCAGCTTTGCTCATAACAATGACCCTGCTGTCTAGACTTCGCCATCAGGAGCATTTTCAAAACTTCACCAGATAGGTAAGATATGAATACAGTTTTTGTTTTTCTAATCTGGCTGAATATTCTCTTGCACTCAGCACTACCATGAGGAATTTCTAAAATATTAAGCATGATTTGGGATAATTTGTTATATTTCAAGCTTCTTTGTGCACCTGTTACTTCCTCAACAAAGGACAGCTGTACATCATTCTTTCTTCACGATGAATCTATTGATTCTTTCTTTCTTCTTATCTTCAAACACCAATATGTTTGAAGAACATTTTTGAATGGGAACTTGTGCACAACTTAGTCACATGCAACAATCAAATACTTCAGCAAAAGAACAGAAATTCTCCCCTTATTTTAGACTCTTTGAAACCTAAGCAGTAGAAATATCTATTACTAAGTCAGAATCATCCTTTTGATTCTGTTTAGTCTGGTAATCTAGAATCTTAAATATTCCATTTCCAAACGGAAGTGGAAGATTTAAGATTTAAAAATTGTTGGTATAATAAATGCACATGCAGCATCCTTCACCATATCTTGGAGCAATGACCTTAGTTCATGGATGTGAGGTATGTTGGTCAGAAAAGTTGTTGGGATTTTAAAAAATTGGCATAACATTTAAAAGAAACAAGCAAATTGCTTTGTTCAAACCAGAAGAGAGGAGCATGAACAGACTTTCTGCACAAATTAGGATAGCATGCCTAGAACCACAAACTGCTGGTGTTCACCAGCAGTTTGTGGTTCAGAAGTGTTGTTTATTGGG
Source organism: Mastigoproctus giganteus (assembly GCF_048544385.1). Taxonomy (NCBI): domain Eukaryota; kingdom Metazoa; phylum Arthropoda; class Arachnida; order Uropygi; family Thelyphonidae; genus Mastigoproctus; species Mastigoproctus giganteus. Next base: position 228,510,571 of record NC_143582.1, on the reverse strand, counting down.
GAGTTTATTAATTTGTCTCCTTCCAAAACTTCTTTTGGATCATGAATTGCACTTGGTATGAGATACTGAAACTTACCTGTTGTACTTTTCGAAACTTAAAAGTTGTACTTTTCAATTTGGTAACTCTGAAAAGTGCTCATGTGACTTTTTCCACCATTTCTTGCCTCTTTTTTAAACAGACTTGTCAAAGGTTGCCACTGTTCTACCAGTCTATTTACATATTTAACCAAAGGCAGCCAACATGTATATATGTTTCAAAATTGTTTTTGCTTCAGTAACATGCAGTAATTGCAACTTTCAATCTAGCCTTTTAACATCTCTCTAGATAGTAGTAAATATCCACTTAATAGTCATCCACTTTCACAAGAAGGCAGGCACATAGTTCCCTTTTCAGCACACAAATTAATAAGATGAGAAATACAGCCTATTACCATCAAGTGCTTGATCTCCTCTTTTAATATCCTTGCTACTCTAGATTTTAAGCATACCATAACAGACACATTATCAACATTAATGTGGCAGATAGTGTTTTGAAGGAATCCTAGATGCTTTCCTGTTGTTCAGAAGATGTCCAATGTGGTAGCCCCTATAAAGTTACCTTCCAATGTTGGCACTGAGATCATACTTCTTTCAATTTTACAATTATTTTTATTACAAATGGTTATCACAATGGGATATACCTTAGAGCAGTGTTTCTCAACCTGTGGTCCGTGGGAAGTTAAATTTTATTGTAAGTATAAAATATAATCACAAATAAAACTGGCAATCAACTGTTTACTTTGTTGTCGGAAATCAAGAGGTATCCCTTACAATGTACGGGATACTTCCTGATTGGAACATAACGCTTACAATGTAAGACATTGTGTGTCGCCATTGCACTTGGTGAGGCCACAATCTGCACACCAGCTTCTGAGCATGTAATATGTATTGGATTTGTTTTTGTGTATTCATAAAGTATTTTTTACATTTTCACAAAACTAGTATGTGATAATAACTGTTAAAATCTGTAGTGATTATTTGATTGTACATGTTGGCGAGTTTTTTTAGTATATTTTTAATTATATTTAATTAATAAGTGATATTTTGTTTGAGATTGGAATTATTTATTTTAGGAATTTAATATCAGCCCTATACTCAGTATAGTATAGTATACTGAAAAACATGGATAAGTGGCTAAAAACATGATTTTTGATGTCAACCCAATACTAGTTTTTTTTAGTTTTTTCATAGATGTAAAGAAGTCCTACCCTGCGGTAAATAAAGAATCCTTGAGGTGGTCTGTGAATTGATAAAAGATTGAGAAGCACTGCCTTAGAGGCAAATCAAATAGAATGTTTTTCAGAGCAATCACTTCTAATACTTTCCCTGTCCATGTAATTTCGCTAATAATGCCCATTGTTTTTGTTCTTCCACAGCCATGTTTTTTTTTGCTATTTTATTGTCATAAAACATATTTTTAAACAATATGACCACATGATCAGCACAACTCGAGGGCAATCAGGTTCCATGAGAAAAGATCAAATAAACATTTGGCATGTATGACATCATCGCGAAATGCTACATCTATTTTTGCATTCCTTTTCTACTTGGTGCACAATATTCTTTTTTGTCATTTGTTTGCAAATGTGCAATTAAGTGCATTTCTTGAAACTGAAACATCACATCTTCATACAGAAGAGAGGGAAAAGATTTATCTTTTAGAGATTTTACAATACATAGAAAATTTTGCATACATGTCTTCTGAAATTTTATGTTGTATTTCTATGGCATCTTACTGAAAGGCATTGATCATTAGCTTCACATCACACAAATGTTGCACATAATCGTTGGAGGGCACTGGCTGTCTTTACACGTTTCAGCTGTGAATTATAAGCTACAAAAAAGCATAAGTGTTTTGCTATTTTATTTACTTAATTGTCAAATTATATTGTACTTTATAAGTAGCTTTATAGTTCTAATTATACTCATTATTTTTATTTTTAATTTAGATAGTTTTTTGTAGGTTACTTAACACAGGCCTAACTAAACTTAATATACGTAAAAACTGTTGTTTCGTTCTAATCTTGCAGCCATTGTTTTTGTATAGAGTGAGTGGTAGGGAATTCAAATTTTTAATTGTCGTAAATAGGTAGCTCTACCGTAAAACTAGATAGCATAATACATATCACTGCATTTAGTAATCTATTAGATAGTGTAGTATTGATAATTAATTAATTAAATTTATTAATCTTATTATTTGGGGCCTGAAATTTGAAAATAAATGTATTACATAAAGTTATTGAGCTCAAGTTTTATTCGTCGTAAAATTCATACAACTCCTCATCACTGTCAAAACTCCCATCCATTAGCTTGTCCTCATCTGTGTCTGATGACGAATCACTGTCTTCATATATTGCCTCGTCCTCAGTTCCATCTATAGCATTTGAAATGCCACACTTCTTAAATGACTTGACAGCGATCTCAATCTTGATATTATCCCAGGATCTTTTCACCCAGGTACAAACTTCTCCTATAGTTGGTTTCTTGACTCTTCCTGCTGGTGTCAAATTGTTCCAGAAGACTTCATCCATTGGTTCCATTCGTCTCTCATGGCAGCTTTGAAGGTTGTTTGTTTGTTTATTTGGTTTTTTAGGAGCATTAGCAACTATGGCCATATTGCTCCAGGAATATGCGGTGGTCATTCCCTGACCTTTCCGCATCCTCCGTATTTGGTGGTGACGGGCTCGAACCCCGGTCTAATCAAGAAGCGTGTGCTGCTCCTTCCCACCTGGCTACGGAGGCGCCGAGCTTTGAAGGGTTTGTTAATGCTGACATCGAGTGGTTGGAGCTGGGATGTCAAGCCTCCAGGTATGACAGCAAGTTTTGTTTTTTGCTCTGCAGCAATCTTCTTTGTGTTTTTGGTTATTATTATTATTATTATTATTATTATTATTATTATTAGCCATATGGTGCAAGGAAGCCTGAGGCTTATGCTGCACCAGGCAAAAAAAAAAAAAAAAAAAAAAATTCCCACATTACCCTGAGAGAGTCAGAAATAGAAGGGAATCACCAAGAAAGCAAGAATGATGATATCCAGCTCAGGACCCTGGGTTTGCCAAGCCCATACTCAACAGATGTGAGCCCCTCGGGTATGTGTGCCCTGAACTGATCAAGCACCAATAGGGCAGATTTGCATAAGAGTCCACCTGGTCTCCTGCTCCAAACTTTCTCAAAACAGATCTTCATCCAACCCTTGTCATGAACGTGGACAATCGCTCCTCGAGGAATGTCTTCTTTTGGCATTGTTTTGCATTTGAAAATCAGCACAGGAGGCAGCTTGGTTCCGTCGGCACAACAAGCTAGAACAACTGTATAATGGCTCTTTTCATGTCCACTTGTCTTCACAGTTACAGTTTTCACCCCCTTCTTATCAACAGTTCTGTTACTTGGGATATCAAATTGAAGGGGGACTTCCATATTTGTAATCTGTCCCAACTCAAACTGATGTGTCTTCCGACATTGAATAACAAAACAATGAAATTCAAGGATCTTCTGCTCATAGCTTTCAGGCATCTTTTGGGAAAGTCTGGTGCATGCATGCATGCTTAATCCATTCCGTTTCATGAACCTGAAGCACCAATTGTGTCCTCCTTTGAAATCAGTAACTTCTTTTTCATCAGCAATTCTTCTTGCCTCATGCTGAACCATCTTTGTGGACACAGGAATTCCAATTGTCCTTTGCTCTTCAATTCATATCTTCAATTCCCTCTCTAAATCAAGCCATTTTTGCTGACTTGCCTCTCATGGCCTTCTTCTGCAGTGGCGTTTTCAGTAGGGTTTCTTCTTCCCGTAGCCAATCTCAGATTGTTTTCTCAGTTGGAGGAGGACCAAACTTACGTTCAGCAGCACGATTTCTATTCATTTTTTCGAACTGGATCAGTTTCAACTTGAATTCAGCACTATATGAAAATCTTTTCTGAGCCATTTCTGGGCAGAACGTGGCAAAACGTAGCCCAACATACCGGTAACAAGTGCGAAACAATGAGCACAAAGACAACAAGTGGGAAATGTAAGTAAAAAAGTCTACAACCACTGTATAAGACAAACCCAGTTTTTAGACTCCCAATTTTTCGAAAAACGGTGCATCTTATACATGGGGAAATACGGTAGGTGCCAACTCAGCATTCTGATGGGTGCCTATGAGAGTTTGAAGAGTCAGGTAGATGCCCTTGAAAGTATTAAAACCCATCAAGCTCTCAGCTGCCCCACTCAATGCCAGAGCTCACTCTTGTGCATCAGGCAACACAGTAGCAATCTCTAAGGCAGAATGTGATAGTCCTACAGCAGTTAGTTATTGTCAGTGACTCTATTGTCAGGGAGACGAGTAATATATTCTGTAAAAAGGATAGGTGGAATAGGACTAGGTTATGTCTGCCAGGGGCAAAAGTTGATGATGTTGTAGAACAGATATCTTTTAAGGGCACAAAGGGTGATATTGTTGTACATGTTGGCACTAATGACATTAAGAGTAGGAGATCTGCCGATTTACTTAACAAGTATAAGTAAATGCTGAAAAAAAGTCATGAGTTAGGGCTAAATTTGAAAGTGTCTGCAATTCTGCCCAGACACGATAGGAGGGAGTATATGATGAGAGCCTTGTCAATCAATTCGGCTATGGAAAGATTGTGCAAGGCTCACTCAAGGGGTAGAATTTTTTTCAGCGTGGTCTGTGCTTGTTAACAGGAGAGACTGCTTCTACAGGGATGGGATACACTTAAATATAAGGGGGTGTAAAAGTGTTTGCTGATGCTATCGAGGCAGCATTAGATGGATGGGAAAACTGCTATCTTGGAGGGGGGATTCACAGATTGAAAGGTTAAAAGTAGCTGCAAGCAGAGGTAAAAGTGATTCTTGCACTGCTTTTATTAAAATGAGCAGAGTCCTAGAGTGCAGGGTGCTGGAGGTTTCAGGGACTGGTGGGAATCATCATGAAACAAATAAATACATGGGCTGTTTTAGGTAACTAAGAATAGGTGATTGTATAATTGTATATACACCAATGCTAGAAGTATAGTAAATAAATTTGATGAATTTGAAGTGCTGGTCAAGACATCAAAGGTGGATATTGTTGGGATATCAGAGACGTGGTGTCACAATGATATTAGGAATGCAGAATTAGAATTTGGGGAGTACAATGTGTACAGAAAGGATAGACAGGACAGGACAGGAAAAGAGGAAGGTTTATGCTGTTAATTAAGAAAAACATAAAATCTAAGGAAGTGCATCCAGTTGATATAGGTGGACAGTTTGGTGTGACATAAGCACTGGGAAAGCAAAAATAGAGTAGGAGTGTGTTATGGGCCTAATGATTCTAATGAGTACGACGAACAATTGTACAGAGAAATAGAATGGGCCAGTAAATCAGATTGTGTTATAATGGAGGATTTTAACTTCCCAGATATTGGAATGGGCCAGTAATTCAGATTGTGTTATAATGGGGGATTTTAACTTCCCAGATATTGACTGGAATTCATGGATTAGTCACTCACACACTAGCAAGACTTTTGTGGATTTATTGGATGATTGTTTTCTGCAGCGGCATGTTCAAGAGGCTGTTATTGTTAGTGTTATTTGGTTTTTAGGAGCATTAGCAACTAAGGCCATATTGCTCCGGTGCGGTGGTCATTCCCTGACCTTTCCGCATGTTCCGTATTTGGTGGTGACGGGCTCGAACCCCGGTCTAATCAAGAAGCGTATGCTACGCACTGCTGCTGCTCCTTCCCACCTGGCTACGGAAGCGCCTGTTCAAGAGGCAACCAGAGAGTGTAATTCACAGAGGGGGCCCTAAGGGTGAGGTGACAGGAATAATTACAGACTGGTTAGTTTAACTTCTGTTCCAGGGAAAATAATGGAGTCCCTGGTTAAAGATGCATTGCAGGATCATCTAGACAAGACTGCAGTAATAATTCAGACACAGCATGTGTTTGTTAAGGGAAAGTCTTGTCTGAAAAATTTTATTGGATACTATGATGTAGTTACAAAGGAACTGGATGCAAAAAATAATTTGGATATTATATACAGTAGACTCTTGATTTTCTGGGATAAATGGTAAAAAAAAAATCCCGGATAATCGATTTCCCGGTTAATCCAAAAATATAAAAAGTCCCCAACATAAGTAATAGATCTGTTCCAGGACTTCTTACGGAAGTCGAGTTTTACGTAATTCAGGAATGACTAATAAAATATTTCTACTATATCCTTGATATACCAAAATTACAAAAAACACATCCTCAGAAGAATGAAGAAAAATAGTTATATATTTTTTTTATATATTAGTTAAATATTTTTAATTAGTTCAATTAAACACTTTATCTGGGGACAGCGGTGAAGTAGCCAGAGTGGCACATAAGAAAACATAAAAGGAAGAAAAAATGCATGTTACTGTACTATAAAAACTGATACTGTATATATTTCGTAGCTTTGGTTATTATAGTTGACTTAACTGGTGCCGATCCCTTCACCACTTCTTGTATTCTGTCTTTCTCCTTTATTATTGTGTTCATCATTGACACTGACAAATCTGAATTCTGTGTGATACTTGTTAATTGACCATTTTCATACATCCTTATTATTTTAATTTTCTGATCCAATTTGATCGCTTTCCTTTTCTTGGTAGATTTACTAGTAGTCACTTATTCTCTTAGTCAGCACCATGATAATATGAAAATTAAATTTTCTGAAAAGAACTTCACAGGGTTAAGGCAGAAACACACTACTGCATTATTATGCGAGCTCACATTTTACTAAAGCCCATTTCTAGAGGCCACTAGCATAAAACAATAAAAACAATTTGCACTTTCCGGTTTACTGGGCTTTTCTGTTAGTGTAAGTCATTATAAACGGGTAGTAAACTGGATCTTATTGCATTTGCGATAATACTGATAGCTGGAATTCTGTGGGTTTTTACGTTATTATGGTGAAATGTGTTTCCTCTTCCACAAAATCTTCAAACAAAAAAAAAACAAAAAAAACAAATCTTAAGAATCTTCTCTTCATTCCTATTTTTAAGGTTGTTATTCCGTATATCATTTGTACAATTTGTGCGTGCCATGATCGTCGTTATTGCTTATTTTCTTTCTTTCTTTTTTTTTTACTGTTTTAAATTTTAAAATCCTAAAAAAGAAAAAAAAAATTGAGTGAAAAAAAAAATTAACATAAGTACAAAGTTACATAAGTCAGGGACTTACTGCATCAAAAAATGTTCAGCAACCTATGTAAAAAGTATGGCGATAGATAAAAAATGAATAAACTTATGCACACTACTCACGTGTCCAATGTGATGCTTCCCTTTTATTTTTTACGATGTCGATTATAAATCTAATAGCTTCCCTTTTTTTTTACAATGTCGCGTATGTTTGGTCACCAACATTATAATGGTTCATTAAAGATTTAACAGATGCACCATTTTCAAACTTTTGAATAATTTCAAGTTTTTGTTTAATTGAAGGCACAACTCTTTTGCATTTAGCTATCATTTTCTAAACAAAAAAAATTTGACATCCCTGACATAAATAACTAAACAACGTTTTTATTTTTGCAGTGCAATGGAACACAACAATCGATGCAACGCACTAAAACAAACTAAACATTTGTTTTCTATTTTTTTTTTTTTTTTGAGCAGTGGGTGTGAAGGCAGCGGGGGTTGTAATGTAATAGGTAATGTACATTAATCTCCCAATGACTTATAACGCTGCTTCTTGTGGCTTATTTACGACTTGCAAAACATCTGTTTATACGTATTCTAGTTATTACTTGAATTTTATGATTTCTGGTTGATTCCCCCCCCCCTCCTAATTTGGAGTCTTGAAGTGTCCCGGTTAATCTGATCCCTGTAAATCGAGAGTCTGCTGTACTTGGATTTCAGGAAAGCTTTTGACACTGTTACGCATGGAACACTACTGTACAAATTAGAGCAGTACATCATTATACCAAAAAACACACCTGCTTCTTTGTTATCACCTTTTCACCATACACAGAAATTAGTTCACAGTGAATGTCACTTGGTAAAGACCCTTTTGCATGCAAAAAGCAAATAACTTCACGAACACCTGTTTTGGACCACACTCGCACAGTAGCCGCCATTTTGGAACTAGAATCTGCTGTGAGGCGACAGTACTGCAACACTGCACTGTTGTGTTGCAGTACTGTCATTATTAACAGGTTTATCTGTCCAGTGCATTTCATCTCATTCCCTTTCACCATTATTAAGAAAAAAAAATGTGTTACCTTACTTTTCGGAAACCCCTTGTAGAATAGGTGTGCGGAAATTTGCCTTTAGCCAGCGGGTGGTTAATTGCTGGAACAAACTTCCATCTGTCGTGGAAGTTGATAGCTTAAATAAATTCAAGGAGGAACTGGACAAACTTTTAAAGGGAATGGATGTGTGAAATTGTTTTTTTTTTTATTTTTATTTTGGCTGATGCAACATAAGCTCATATGCTTGTTTCTTGCATCACATGCCTCCACTACTATTCTTCCTCTCGCTCAGAATAATCACCTGAGAGGGCATAAATTTAAATTGAGGAAAGACAGATGTAGGATAGACGAGCGGAAATTTGTCTTTAGCCAGCGGGTGGTTGGTTGGTGGAACAGACTTCCATCCCTTGTCGTGGAAGTTGATAGCCTAAATAAGTTTAAGGCTCAGCTGGACAGGTATTTTGAATGAACAGAGGGGTGAAGTGGAAGTGGTTTCTTTTTTTTGGCTGATGCTGCATAAGCTTGCTTTCTTGCATCAAATGCCTCTACTAATGCTAATGCTATTACTATAATAGTTACCAAAAAGAAGCAGAAAAAAAAAAAAAAAACCACCACTTTTAACATAGTTTTGTTAATTTTTTTGTGAAAAGAAAAGACAGAAACACCGATCTTTTGCAAAAAGATGGAGAAGCTTTTGTCACAAACAATATCATGAGCTTAAATGGGGAAGGGTCAAATTAGGGGAAAGGCATAGCCTCCACCATAAATTCAGAAGTTGCTAGTGAAAATAAGAAACACTATTTTCAGTAGCAACTTCACAGATAATTAAAAGTTGTTCATTCCTGATCAGTTCACAAACATGAGTGACTGAATCAGTGGTTTTTGAAATTAATGAGCAGCCAGAGTGAGGATCATCTTTGATGGACAAGCAGCCCACTTTAATCTTTGTAAACCAACAAAAAGTCTTCAAGCAACATATAGCATTTTCTTCAAAATATGTTTTTAGCATTTTGTCCTTTTTCAGTCAAGAATTTCTTGCAAAGCATTCCATCACTGTCATCCCCGCCATCTACCATAGTTACTGGATTTAGCTTAGTGTGATTTTTTTTACCCTCTCTCCACAGATTTGAAACAATTGAGGAAATTATTTATAACATGACACAAGAACTTTTCAAAAATTACTTTTAGCAGTTGCAGAAGCATTGGAATTGGCATATTGAGGGGCAAGGAGTCTATTTCCAAGGAGTTTATATCCAAATAGCCAGTAAACTTAGTAATTTTTCAAATATTAGTTCAATCCCCAAATTGTTTGATTGTACCCCTTGTATAGAACAAGAATATATCTTCTTCTTTTATACATGCTGCTGTTTAAATTGACACTAATTAAGTCAAAAAGTAGCTGTTCTTTCATTTAGTCCTCACTACTGCTGGTGATTATCAGTGACCAAGCAATTCAGAGTTTTATGCATACATTTTTACCCTCTCTCCACAGATTTGAAACAATTGAGGAAATTATTTATAACATGACACAAGAACTTTTCAAAAATTACTTTTAGCAGTTGCAGAAGCATTGGAATTGGCATATTGAGGGGCAAGGAGTCTATTTCCAAGGAGTTTATATCCAAATAGCCAGTAAACTTAGTAATTTTTCAAATATTAGTTCAATCCCCAAATTGTTTGATTGTACCCCTTGTATAGAACAAGAATATATCTTCTTCTTCTATACATGCTGCTGTTTAAATTGACACTAATTAAGTCAAAAAGTAGCTGTTCTTTCATTTAGTCCTCACTACTGCTGGTGATTATCAGTGACCAAGCAATTCAGAGTTTTATGCATACATTTTTACCCTCTCTCCACAGATTTGAAACAATTGAGGAAATTATTTATAACATGACACAAGAACTTTTCAAAAATTACTTTTAGCAGTTGCAGAAGCATTGGAATTGGCATATTGAGGGGCAAGGAGTCTATTTCCAAGGAGTTTATATCCAAATAGCCAGTAAACTTAGTAATTTTTCAAATATTAGTTCAATCCCCAAATTGTTTGATTGTACCCCTTGTATAGAACAAGAATATATCTTCTTCTTCTATACATGCTGCTGTTTAAATTGACACTAATTAAGTCAAAAAGTAGCTGTTCTTTCATTTAGTCCTCACTACTGCTGGTGATTATCACAGTGACCAAGCAATTCAGAGTTTTATGCATACATTTTTAGTGGATACAAGTAGCATTTTTACAGTAGTCTTTTACAAAACAAAGAATTAGAAAAATGAAATCATAAATGAATTACATGCATGTAATTCTTAGAATTCTGGCACCTAACCTTTGGAAGTGATACTTGATTCTGGATTTGTCGAAACCTGATAATAAGTAATTTTTATAACCTACTACACAATTCAATATATCAAATTAAATGTGCATGATACCTTCAATTATATTTGCCACTTGGTACATAAATAGCACCAGGTGGCTGTTCCTGAAAGGCAGATTGTTTTTTAAATTGTAAACTGATAACTTGCCTGTTTATGTCCCCACAAAAAGTCACAGGTATGATGTTTGCTCTACGGTTTGGATTAGCGACTAGGTTGGGGGTTACCACCCTCATAACCTTCGCTACGAATTAAAATGGGGGAAAGAAGCAAAAACAGATGAGAAACTTCTAAGCAACATATATCTAATTTATAAACTATACAATCAATCACATTCAACAAAATTTAAAGCTAAAATATTAATTACTAACATATAGGGTGAGTCTAACAAAATTAAAATTTAAATGAGTCAAATACAAAATTTCAGTTAAATAAGAGATTTAAAAATACTAGATTACTAAATAACTTATAGAAATCAAGTACCAAACAAATAAAACAAAGACTGAATGATATAATAAAAGGTTAAATTAATTTTATTTACAAACAAATTTGCATAAGAAGTTTGATACTAACAAAATAAAAATATCAGAATATGGAATGCAAGTTTTCTTTATATTTCTATCAACAATTTAATAAGCTTGACTATTGTAAAAGTTAATAACTAATGAGAAATATTATGAATAGCTACATTTCCATAATAAAATAAACACATTTATAATTTAAGTTCTAGTATATTAAAAAAAAAAAACCATTAGCAAGGAATATAGATATAATTTAAGTACAGTAATCATAAAGATATGTTAGAAAACATATGAATACATCTAAAATTATCATCAACTGACCTGATCTTCATTTAAACAACTTGGTAGTCCACCAACAAACACTTTATGGGGAGAATCTTGTACAACTGTGGATATCACACCTAAAAACAAATCTATTTACAAACACAAATTCAATCGCTATGATTTATTTTATGTTCATAAAAAAATGCCATTCTCTGAACTATCTGTATACAAAAATTACACTAAATATTTATTAAGTGGATCAATGCAACAGAAAGCTATACAGTGATCAATGGTCAGACAATCTATTATACATTATCAAAACCCTTCAAGATGGAAGATTGAACCCTTCTGGAATATGTCCACAGCTTGCTTTCAAGTTTTACATCCAAAGAGACATAACACGCTCAAAAGGTCTTGACAAGCATGTCTATGATGATAACTGGAACTCATTAATTTACTTAAAAGGCCTTAAAATCCATTCTAAGGGGAATGCCTATTAACACAATTAAATATTTTTTTAATTATGAAATGATACGATCAAATCACTTTTACTGTTAGGTTGCACAACTGTGCTGCAGCTGATTAAATTGTTATAAATTTACTGTAACTGAATATTGTGGCAGTAAATCCATAACAATATTATCAGCAGCTTATATAAATATGTCAACAACACCTTATATATATATATTTTTTTTAGGTGCATCAGTGACTAAGGCCATATTTTTCCGTGTATACTGTCTGAAAACTTGCATGCAAACAACACCTTATAATACAGCAGTATATAAAAATTACACTAAACATTAATTTAGTAAGTAAATAAACAATATTTAACGATCAATGGTCATACAAATATTATACATTGTCAGATGTGTGTGTGTGTAAAAGTTTATTGTATTTTATTATTATTTTTTCATTCTGCTAGAGCCCGAATGACGCAAAAACAAAGTCCAGCTATCATGCTCTAACATAGATCAGCTGTCGGCTTAATTAGGAGCTATACTTTGCCTATGAGCAGAAAATAAGAAAATACAATACAGGCCTGATGTAGATGAGTGGTCAGGAGTGCGAGTGCAGTAGCACATGCTCTTTGAATGGACCGGGGTTCAAGCCAGTGAGTGCTAAATACAATTAATGCTTGTGTTGATTAATTTATTGTAAACTCCAGTGACCTGGTGGTCATGTCAGAGCGTAAACAAGAACATATTTTTTTTATTCATTCACATAAACATCGCTCCATACTCATCAGGGGCTTTAAATGATCAATATTCAAAAGAAATAAACAAAATATGTACAGTCAATTCCGGTTATTTGGGACACATCTGGACTGGTGCATTTTGGCCGGATTAAGCGGCTGCCTCAATTATCCGAAGTTTCACGTAGATAGTTAAAAGTACAATGGACCACCACTTTACAATTCATTGAATGTACAATCAAATCACATTACGATGGACTCACCATAGTAAAGTACCATTCACTATACGATGTGTAGTAAGCGCTGGTCATTGTGATCATGTTTATGAATTTAATTTTAATTCTATTAAACAGCGATTCTAATTAGCGAAAATAGGAGAAATATTATCCACAGGCTATAAAAGTAAAGATATATAAGCACAAATTTATCTTACCAATTAAAAAATTAAATGATACATGAAAATCGGAAGAATATACATAATAATCGGAATAATTAATATGCACTGTAATATGTACATACTAACGAGTTAATGTCAATGGAATAAGTACATACTAACGAGTTTATGTCAGTGTAATAAGTATATACTAACGAGTTAATGTCAATGAACAGAAATGTTCACTGACATTTGTGGGTGGGAGTTAAAATTTAAAACAGTAAAAAGATAAGCTATTGCCAGTAACACAATAAGCGCCATTAAGAATGGAGTAATTAGTCTGTTCTCACTGGTGGTTGTCTCTCTTCATTCCTATTTTTACATAGGAATGAAGAGAAGATTCTGAAAATTAATTTTTTTATATGATTGAAGATTTCATGGAAGTGTAAACACATTTCACCATAATAACCCACAGAATTCCAGCTGTCGGTATTATCGCAAATTCAATAAGATCAGAGTTTACTATCCATTTATGATAGATTGCACTATCATAAATGGATTGTATACATATATACTATCCATTTATAATGAATAGTGACCTCCAGAATTCCAACGGAACCACATGGTATGGTCAGAGACAATCATAGGGTAATCTCCAGTGTTGCGGTCTCCTGATTAAACGGCATGTTGTCCCAATTAAGCGAAGTAAACTCTGGCTATTTTCTCGATTGGGTTCTGTTTTTTAAGATTTGCCCCAAATAAACGGCTGCCCCGATTAACCCGTGTCCCAAATAACCGGAATCCACTGTATAATGCATACGTTTCTGTACTCCTTATCCAGTTTTTCTATTGTTATTATTAGTTTTATGATTTAGATGTTTAATTTAGCAGTGTGCAGTTACTAAATAGTCAATTTTTACACAATCTATATAATTTATATCAGTCTGGAGTTAACTGGAGTAGTATATGCATATTAAATTATCTTAAATTAAGATAGATTTTTTACTTTTACACATTTATTCAGAATCTCATTCCAGGTCTCAGCACTAAAAGAAGAAAAGCTAGAACATTGCATCCTTTTATGCTGCAGGCAATAGTACCCTTTGCACTAATTAACATTTTAGAAATAGTCAATAAGAGCAATACCTATGTACCATTTACATTAGATAAGAAATGAATATTTTATTCAAATTTAATGTTAGAATTTTGAAAACAAAATGTAAAGTGAAGCACAAAAAAACTGAGGAATAAAAATGGAAAAACTAAAAACTAAAATTGAAATTAATGCTATTATTCCGACCAGACTGGTAAAACCTTTCTACAGCATAAGAGCCCCAAATGATTAGGCATAATTTTATTTTATTTATTTATTTATTTTTTTTTATGAATACCCCAAACATGAAAAGTATTAGAATGTATAGTACTTAGTATTTGGATTGAAGGTTGAAAAGATGAAAAAGGACACTTGTTGACATTAGCCTTGAATTTGTCTAGATTGTAATTTTCAAGAAAAGCATGTGGAGGGAGGTTGTTCCAAAAAACGATTTGGACTGTTTTGGGAGGGAGATGTGGAATTATAGAAGCAAATTCAGAAGAACAGTGGCCACGGAAGTATCTACAGAAAAGGCATGAAGCAGAAACAGAATGGCAATGAGACAGAGAGAGTGAAGAACCTTTGTAAAGGATGGGTCAGTTAACTTAACTGCCCTCTATTATTGAATGGAATCTAGAAGCCTGAGAGAAGTTATGGAGATATGGGAACAATATTCCATGGAAGGGCAGATTTCAGATTTGTATGGAGTGAGTAGGTTTGGAAGAAAAGCAACATCGAGAGCAAGAGATTTTTTAGATGCGGGGAAATAATATTTGTGATGTGCTTATGTCAAGAGAGATTAGAAATCAGGGTAATTCCTAATAGAGATATGTGATCTTGTCCAGAAAGCTGAGCATTGTCGAAAATAAGCATAGGAGCAGAAGAATATTTTTTTGTGAGATAAGACAGGACTGAATTTTACAGGGATTGAAATTAGCTAAGTTATTTTTGCCCTGCTGGAGAATTAATTGGAGATCAGCAATTTAGGGAATTGGTAGTGGATATTCGAGAAGTTAAAGCTGTTTGTGCAGGGCAAAAGGTTTCTCAAACTGGAAGGTGGAATGCAATGTGGTATCATCAGCAAAACTATGTATAGGATTTCTAGTCAACAGAAGAAAGTCATTAATATACAAGAGGTAACGAGTGGAAAAAAGAATAGAAAAGTTAGAAGATAGAGAGCTGTCTACCATTACTCACAGTAAGTGGTCAGAGAGAAAACTGGATACCCAATTATAAAAAACAGTTGGTAATCCATATTTACACCAAACACAGTTAAAAGCATTTGAAATATCAAGAGCAACTGCTTGAGGTTCACCAAACGTTTTTATTTAAGTTGTTCATAGATGGGTACATAAGCCTGTATAATCACCAGTGGATCGACTCTGACAGAATTCATGTTAGCATTTACAGAATTTATTTACTGTAGGCAGTATAGCTTTGGATATGCATTAAGTTCGTACAGACTAAAGTTTATTTCTACTTAATTTAGATAGCAAATTTTGTAATGCACATTGATGTTTAGTACTGTCAGATATCAAGCTCTATCTGAATGTAACGAAGTCAGTTCCTTGCTTGTTTGTTCTAAATTTGTTCTATGACATAATCTGGATTGCAGCATCTATATAAAACAGAAGTGGTAGCTAAATTTAATGGTAATACACATAGGGTATTTTATATATCCATGAGGAATATAATTGATAATCAATTTCTGTTTTAAACTGTTGAGAGAGAGAGAGAGAGAGAGAGAGAGAGAGAGAGAGAGAGAGAGAGAGAGAGAGAGAGAGAGAGGGGGGGGGGGATCTGAATTCCAGAATATTTTGGCTTATAAAAGCCAAAATCAGTAAACAATAGCTGACATATGCAATCTTCTCCTCTAATTTTAAAATCTATTTTTGTGTTGCAATCCATTATAAACTGTCCTATAATTACTTAGACACACTGATAACAGGTGGCAGCACTAACCACAAGATATGTAATGTAATTTTGAAACAATCTTGAAAAATGCACACATGCACGCACGCATGCACCTCATGGCCTATACATAGGCAAAAGTGGGTACGAGAGTACATGTGAACAGGCGAAGTTTTTACGGCTCCAGCAAATAGAGAAGTTTTTGCTTTTTTATTGACTTAAATTGGCATATTAATTTATTTTTTTGAGTTGATCTATATACCTAGTAACAATACTTTAGTTTAAACTGAATTTAGATAGAGCTTTTGTAGGTTATTACTTAGTATCGGAAAGAGTATCAAATCCACATGTGGGCAGGTTTTGCAGCTCCCACGAATGAAAAGTTTTTAATTATACTTCGCCGCTCATTGACTTAATTGTTAGATTAAATTATTTTCTAAGTAGCTTATAGACCTAGTCATGCTCTGTGGTTTATTTTGAATTTAGATAGCGTGATTTGGAAAGTAAATAATACCTCATGTCAGTAGATTAACCGTTCGTAACTTACCGCCATTATACGATACGTGTGCTAGCGCAAGGTTTAAAGGAAAACTAGATAGCGAGTATAGTAGTATCAATTAATCAGCAAAATTTATTAATCTTACTAAATTTCATTGTCAATTGAATTGTACTTTTTAACTAAATAAATATAGTGACCTAGTTATTACAAACATAACATGATAAATTAATACATATAAGTTGACAGGAGATAAGAAAGTCATATAATGTAACTCGGAGATAATATTCGATACCGAAATACATATATATAGTGTTATAACTGCATTGGGATATAGGTTTAGGGTTATATTTTGTATTGGAATTTTATTGAACTTGAATAGAAATCATGACTCAGACCAGAGCAGCAAAGCAAAAGGCTCAAACTAGTGGAAGTGCTGCAGCTCAGGGGGGTTGTCCTCCAAATTACAGTCTATTGAAATGCACTGCTTGTTTGATGTTTGTGGAGCAATCAGGAATGGGACATGATATTGCCAAGGGAAATGTCTTTGTGTGTGTGTGTGTGTGTGTGCGCGCGATGTAAGGAGTGCGAGGAAATCAGGTGCCAACTCGGCATTGTTATGGGCTAATATGAGAGCTTGAAGGACAGGGTGGATGCCCTCGAAGGATTTAAATTGAGGAGCCCATCAAGCTCTCAGCCACCCACATCAATGCCAGAGCTTGCACTTGAACATCACGCAACACAGCGGCAAACCCCAAGGCAGAATGCGCTGGTCCAAAAGGAACTAGTTGTCGTAGGTCACTCTATTGTCAAGGAAATGGGGAACATATTGTGCGAAAAGGATAGATGGAACAGGACCAGGGTATGTCTGCCAGGAGCAAAGGTTGATGACGTTGTAGGATAGATATCATCCTTTAAGGGGGTTATGCAATATCACGCTTTAAGGGCACAAAGGGTGATGTTGTACACGTTGGCACTAATGATATTAAGAGTAGGAGACCACGAGAATTATTTAACCAGCACAAGACAATGCTGAAAAAAAGCCAGGAATTAGGGTTGAATTTCAAAATGTCTGCAATTCTGCCCACCCAGACACGATAGGAGGAAGTATATGATGAGAAACTTGTCGATCAATTCTGCCCTGGAGAGACTGTGCAAAGCTCAAGGGGTAGAATTTTTCTCAGCCTGGTCTGTGCTTGTTAACAGGAGAGACTGCTTCTACAGGGATGGGATACACTTAAATAGAAAGGGAGCAAGAATATTTGCTAATGCTATCGAGGCAGAGTTAGGTGAGTCGGAAAACTATTAGCTTGGGGGGGAAACACGGACTAATAGATTAACAGTAGCCGCTGGCAGAGGTAAAAGTGATTCTTGCACTACTTCTATTGAAATGCAATTGAGCAGCAGCCTGGAAAGCAAGGCAATGGGAATTTCCAGGATTGCTGGGAGTCATAGTGGAACAAGTAAATACATGGGCTACGTTAGGGTAACTAAGAGTATAAAGAGGTGAACGTATACTTGCATGTACACCAATGCTAGGAGTATAGGTAATAAGTTCGATGAGCTTGAAGTGCTAGTCAAGACAGCAAAGGCAGATATTGTTGGGATATCAGACACATGGTGTCACACAGACATACGCAGTGCAGAACTGGAATTTGGGGAGTACAATGTGTACAGAAAGGATAGACAGGACAGGAAGGGAGGAGGGGGTTATGCCGTTAGTTAAGAAACACACAAAATCTAAGGAAGTGTATCCAATTGATGTGGGTGCACAATGCAATGTTGAGTCTGTTTGGTGTGACATAAGCACTGGTAAAGGAAAAATGACAGTAGGTGTGTGTTACAGGCCTAATGAATCTGATGAGTATAATGAGCAGTTGTGCAGAGAAATAGAGGGGTCCAGTAAATTAGAGTACCTTATAATGGGGGATTTTAATTTCCCGGATATTGACTGGAATTTGTGGGTTGGTCACTCGCAAGGTTTTTGTGGATTTATTGAAATCTTTTTCTACAGCAGCATGTTCGGGAGGCAACTAAAGGAAGTAATACTGTTGATCTCATTATTAGTAGTGATTCTTCATGCATCAAGAACCTGCAGATAAAGGAACCACTAGGTAGCAGTGATCACAGTGTGCTGTGATCACTGCCACCTAGTGGGAAGGGTTTTTGCTTTCGTAAAGGTGAGACAGTATTTAAATTCTGCGAGAGTATTTAAATTCTATACGGTGGGACCAACTGATGTTGTTACCAAAAGCAAATTCAAAATGGGAAGCATTCAAAGCATTAATCTTGGAAGCTACTAGGCTTTTTATACCAAAAAGAAATATTGTTCAAGATTTAGGCCTAAATGGATGTCAGATGAACTAATTAGACATGACAGAGAAGAAAAATGCATGGGATACATATAAATAAACATGTGACACAGAAGTCTATGATATATATAAACTGGTAAGAAAATGTAAAGGACCTGGGAGTAATTGTGCAGGCAGATATGAAGTTCTCTGAGCAGTACAGATGGGCTGCAAGAGTAACTCATGGTGTCTTCTCAATGATATACAAAAATTTTTCTAGCAGGGATAAGGAGGTGATTATTCCCTTGTATAAGGCAATGGTCAGATCACACCTTGAGTACTGTATACAGGTCTGCAGGTCTCATTTCAAGAAGGATGTAGAGCTGCTGGAACGAGTACAGAGAAAGGCATCAAAATTAGTGAATGGAACAAAGGGTTGCTCGTACGAAGAAAGGCTGAAGTTTTGCAAATTACAGTGTCTGGCGACTAGGCACTGGCAGGGTGAGTTGATAGAGGTGTATAAAGCCTTGAATGGTTTGAGCATGCTCAATGCTGATGGGAATCTTTCTCTTGCTCAGAATAATCACCTGAGAGGGCATAAATTCAAATTTTTCTTGCATCATACGCCTCTGCTAATGCTAATGGTCTGTAACCAAGTTACAAAGGAGGTTAGGCAGGTGAAGGCAGATTATAAGAAATCTTTGACAAAGGATGCAAAGAAAAACAGCAAAGAATTCTTTACTTATGTAAACTCTAGAAGGAAGGGGATGAATCAGATTGGTCCTCTTGATATCGATGGTTCAACTGTTGATGATCCTGCTCAGGTAGTTAACAAACTAAATGAATATTTTGCATCGACATTCACACATGGGGTGTTATTCAGGTAGGGAAATACCAGAGGTGTATTCAACTCTGGCAGTAAGCTAGATAATCTTGATTACTAGGTGGTAGATGATTCTCATCAACTGGTGAAATACCACCAGTTTGCTTATTGGAGGCTTGAAGTGGTGGAACCCATGTTTAGTCTCTAGAGCTAAGTTCCAGTCAACCCTTCCCTATCTCTTCCATCATGCAGTAGGATTGATGACTTTTGAGGTTATGATGAACGTCGTGGCGAGATCCAATATTCCTTACATTTCGGGGGTACAACTCTAAAACGGTGTCCGCAGGCCCGCCGCTAGTTAGTACACCAGAGACCGAACCTATTGGTAATTCTCTAGGAGGCATCCGGATCAGCTAGTGTATAATCTTGCTACCTCTACTCTGCCAGATAGTGACTGGAGGGAGTCCGAGTAGTGTGTATGCGGGGAGCATTGTCGAGGCCACGTTATGTCAAGGATCTGGGTATATTCTTACCACGTGTACGCTATATCCAAAAATTTCATTACTTCCTACAGCATGTCCCACCCACTTTTTCTTACTATTGAATACACTATCATATATTTGGATTTCAGGAAAGCTTTTGACACTGTTGCGCATGAAAGACTATTGTACAAATTGGAGCAGAATGGTATTAAGGGTAAGTTGCTACAATGGATAAAAGGATGGCTAAATGGGAGAAGACAGAGGGTGGTAATCAATGGGTGCTGCTCTTCTTGGACTAATGTTATCAGTGGGGGTTCGGTGTTAGGTCCACTGTTGTTTTGTATATTTATCAATGATATTGATGAAGGTATATCAGGCTTAATGTCGAAGTTTGCAGATGATACAAAGGTTGGCAGGGTTGTTAATGACAGTAATGGCAGTGTGCTACTGCAACAGGATCTGGATAATTTGGGCAGATGGGCTAAGAAGTGGCAACTGAAGTTTAACCTTTTCAAATGCAAAGTACTGTATATGGGTAGAAGTAACCCCCAGAGAAACGTACCAACTGTGTGTACGTTTTCTACCTACTTAAGGTGGTAGAAAATGAAAAAGACCTGGGAGTAATTGTGCAGGCAGATATGACGTTTTCTGAGCAATGCAGACAGGCTGCCAGGGCAGGTCATGGGGTTTTGTCAATGATATATAGGAATTTTGTTAGCAGGGAAAAGGAGGTGATTATCCCTCTGTATAAGGCAATGGTCAGGCCACGCCTTGAGTACTGCGTACAGGTCTGGAGGCCTCATTTTAGGAAGGATGTAGATTTACTTAAGCGTGTACAGAGAAGGGCAACAAGATTGGTGAGGGGAATAAAGGGATCCTCTTACCAAGAGAGGCTTAAGTTCTGCAAATTGCAGTGGCTGGAGACTAGGCACCTGCGCGGTGATCTGATTGAGGTATATAAGGCCTTGAATTGGTTGAGCACGCTGAATTCTGATGGGATTCTTCCACTTGTTCAGATTACGAACCTAAGGGGGCAAAAATTCAAATTAAGAAAGGACAGATGTAG
This sequence comes from Mastigoproctus giganteus, assembly GCF_048544385.1. Classification (NCBI taxonomy): domain Eukaryota; kingdom Metazoa; phylum Arthropoda; class Arachnida; order Uropygi; family Thelyphonidae; genus Mastigoproctus; species Mastigoproctus giganteus. The sequence goes on along the minus strand of NC_143582.1, from coordinate 228,489,453 downwards.
AACAGATGTGCGGAAATTTGCCTTTAGCCAGCGGGTGGTTAATTGCTGGAACAAACTTCCATCTGTCGTTGTGGAAGTTGATAGGTTGAATAAATTTAAGGAGGAACTGGACAGGCATTTGGAGGGAATGGTGTGATTTTTTTTTTTTTGGCTGATGCTGCATAAGCTCATACACTTGCTTTCTTGCATCACATGCCACTACTACTACTACCATGAATTGTCAAACTAATAGAGCAAGCTTATCTGCGAAAAGATCTAAACCTCCCAAACACTTCCTAATTCATTTCACAAATAAATAAATAAATAAATAAATAAATCTTTATTGTGAAGTAGAGTTACAGCACAATATCCCATCACGGCGACGAGCACCAAGGGTTCACATCTAGATAAGATAAGTGCAGCATACAAATACAAAAGGCTACAAAATACAGCGAACATACAAAAAGGCTACAAAATACCAATCACAAATGCAACAGAAATACAAATACAGCATAAAAACACAGAGCTAGACTCAAATACAGAAATAAATACATAAGAAATACAAATAAATAAATATCAAGGTTCAAGGGCTTTGATAAACTTGTGTCTGTCCTACTTGCTCCTTATTATGCTGTCGATGTCGGCGTCCACACGGTTGAGTATGGGGAGCATCTGCTTGGGAAGAAATCTGTGGTGAGCCACGAGTGCTTACCACAACAGGCCTGTACTCACAAATATCATCATCATCAGCCATTTTCAATCCACTGCAGGATTAAGGCCTCTCCAGCAACTTTCCAGTTCCTTCTGTTTTGAGCACTGGACATCCATTTATTACCCACAAACTCATGAATTTCATCTATCCATCTCTGCCTTTGTCTTCCAGGTTTTCTTCTAGCTCCTCTTGGATACCATTCTGTTATTTTCTTAGTCCATCTGTCATCATGCCTTCGAGCTATGTGTCCTGCCCAAGACCATTTTAGTTCTTTAGTTTTGATAACAATGTCCTTTACTTGAGTTTGTTGCCTAATCCATGTGTTTCTCTTCTTATCTAACAGTCTGATTCCCAATATGATTCGTTCCATTCTTTGCTGTGTAGTTCTCAGCTTCTCTTCCATTCTTTTGGTGAGTGCCCAAGTTTCACTTCCATAAGTCATGGTGGGGAGTATACATTGGTTCATTATTTTACGTTTCAGACAAACTGGAATATTGCTCTTCAGTATGTGACTATATTTCCTGAATGCTATCCATCCAAAATTTATTCTTCTCTTGACTTCCAGCCATTTATCATTATTACAGCTAATAACTTGTCCCAGATAAGTATATGACTCCACCTTTTCAATTACTGCTCCTTCAATCATTATTTCCCTTTCTGTGGCATACTTGTTCATCATTACTTTTGTTTTAGCCATATTCATCTTTAGTCCAAAATCCTTACTAGCTGTGCATAACTGATTAAGATTTTCCTCTAATTCTTTGGGATCATGGCTTATGACCACAATGTCATCTGCAAATCATAAATGGTTTAGGTACTCTCCATTCACATTCACTCCTTTCTGCGACCAGTCTAATCTTCTGAAAGCTTCCTCAAGGGCAGCAGTAAACAGCTTCGGAGATATTATGTCTCCTTGTCGAACTCCTTTCTCAATTTCAAATTTGCTACTGTCTTTGTCTAGTCTAATAAAGGAGGTAGCACTCTTGTATATTTTCTTCAAAATCATAATATATGGGGTATCTATGCCTTGTCTTTCCAGTGCCCGAAACATTGCCTTATGCTGTATGGAGTCAAATGCCTTTTCATAATCCACAAATGGCAGGCATAATGGTGTTTTATATTCATTTGCTTTCTCCATTAGCTGTGATATTACATGAAGGCGATCCACAGTTGAGAATCCTGTCCTAAAGCCAGCTTGCTCTTTCGGTTGATTCTCATCAAGTATTCTTTCTAATCTGTTAGTAATGACCCTTGTGAACAACTTGTAGATGTGGGATAACAAGCTAATTGGTCTATAATTTCCAATTTCTGATTTATCTCCTTTCTTATGTAGCAAAACTATGATTGCATTATTCCACTGCTTAGGCGTCACACCTTTTCTAATGCACTTTGTGAAGAGCCTTGCCAGTTTTTGTGTTATGTCTCTTCCTCCCAATTTTAACAACTCTACAGTAACTTCATCTTCCCCCGGGGCTTTCTGATTCTTCATTTTCTTCAATGCATGTTCTGCCTCATCAGGAAGAATATTGGGTATGCCGTATGTGTTGCTACTTTGCAATCCATCTTCCCCACTGCTGGCATCATTCCCCTGCTCCTTGTATAATTCTCTATAGTAGTCTTCTGCTATTTGAATTATGCCTTCTCTGCTGTTTATAAGAACACCATCGCTATTCTTCAGTTTCAGTATCATTTGTCTTTCTGTATTACTGCTCATGGCTGCTGATTTAAATCCTTTGTTTTCCCTTAATGCTTGTTCTACTTTTCTTGTGTTAAATCTTCATATGTCCTCTCTGAGCCTCTTTCTAATGGCTTTGCATAACTCAGTATGCTCAATTTTCTCCCTGTCAGTGTTTTTCTTGCTTTTCATTTGTCGTCTTCGTTCATCATGACAAGTGTTTCTTGACTAATTTTTTCTTCTTTGGATTTCTTTTTCCCTATAGGTTTCTTTGGCTTTATCACTTTCAAAAAGTTGTAATATTCCTCGTCGATATCTTGGTCCTCAGCAGTCTGCAGAAGCTCATACTTGTTCTTAAGTTCCAGTACATACTGCTTTTTCTCCTCTTCTGTTATCTCAAAGACCTTTGTATTATTTACTCGAGTCAGTTTTTTCCTTTCCTTTCCTACATCTATATCAAGTGTACATCTTACCATTCTGTGATCACTTCCAACATTTACCTTATTCAGGACGGTAACATCATTCACAATATATCTTCTGTTAGTGAGGATGAAGTCGATTTCATTAGTAGTTAATCCATTTGGACTCTTCCATATCCACTTTCTGTTCACCTTTTTCTTGAAAAAAGTGTTCATTACTGACAGTCCTTGAGATTCTGCAAATTCCACAAGTCTTTCACCTCTTTCATTTCTTTCACCAATTCCAAAATTTCCTATAGTTTCTCTTTCTGCACTGTTTTGTCTTTTTCCAACCTTAGCATTGAAGTCTCCCATAATAATAGTGTAGTGGGTTTTCGGCTCATCTAGAAGACTCTCAATTTCGGTGTACATTTCTTCAACCTCCTCAATCATCATGGCTCGATGTTGGTGCATAAATCATTATAATCTTTAGCTTGTATCTCTTAGAAATGTTGAGTATTAGTCTTGACACTCTTGGTGATGTACTTTTGAATTCCAATATGTTGTTTTTAATATCTTTATGGACCAGAAACCCAACTCCACCTTTACTCCTTTCACTGTTTCCATTGGTGTACAGCAGATTTCCACTCACAAATATACATGGTCTCAATTCTAATCTCAACGATGTCCATTTCCACTTGCAGTCTGCCAAATCCCATGTACTTTTTCTGACAGAATCTCAGTTATCGGTTGATTCAACTACTGCTCATCTCAGATGCCCAAATTATTCGCTGTATGATTCCTTTCACCTCAAAGGTGGTACTTGTGCCTATGTCTGTTCTGATATTCCCTGTCAGAGACTTCGCAATTTGGAATCTCCTTTCTTTGATCTTCTCTGGCTTAAAATCTCTCTACCTCATTGTGTCAAATTCATCTGTCGTCTCTATCATTCTCTCAACTCCACTAATCACTTGGAGCTCTTTGACTTCTTCTCTTTGCAACTTGACTTTCTCCAGTCCAACTTTCCTAGGAGTGAGGTAATTTTCCTTGGTGATTTTAACATTCACAACTCCAGCTGATTTCATTTTTTTTTCTAGTCTCACACACACCCAGCTGGTCATGATGCTGAGGCTTTTGCAATTACTAATGACCTAGCACATATTGTTCATTTACCTACAAGAATACCGGAAAATCCTAATCATACAGCCAATACGCTTGATCTTTTTCACAGAAACAACCCTTCTAAGTACACGGTCGAAGTGAGAGGTCCATTACGCACTTCAGATCACAACTTGGTGACTGTCTCTTCTCCAATGGAACCTTTATCTCATGGCTATTCCCAACCTCGTGTTGTTCGGCATTACAAGAATGCAAAATGGGATGACCTGTGAGACTTCTTTTCTTCTTTTCCTTGTTTGGATTAATGTTTCAAAACTTCTGATGTCAACCTTTGCTCAGATTGTGTCAGTGAAATTATTCTTGCAGGAATGGAATCCTTTATCCCACACTCAACTTTAAAATCTCGTCCTTTATCTAAACCTTGGTTTTCCAATAAATGTGCTAAGGCTGTTCAAGAGAAGAATGTTGCATATCGTAATTGGCTTGTTTCCAATTCTTCAGTTTCATTTTCTGCCTACACCAAAGTTCGCAACAATTGTAAAGCACTTATTAATCAGTCCAAACTAGAGTTTGAACAGGCTACGAGTAGAAAACTTGCTTCTTGCCCTAATGGTAGCTGAGCATTCTGCTCTCTTGCCAAAGCTATTGGCCGCAACTTTTGCCCATCTCTGCTCCCTGTCCAAACCAGATGGTTCTGTTGTCACTTCAGCCAAGGATAAAGCTGACCTGCTAGCATCCCATTTTTCTTCCAGCTCATGTATTAATGATCTTGGTAAAACACCTCCCACCATTCCCAACACGCACTCCATTCAATGCTTCCTGTGGTCTTCCGTCAAAAGGATATCAGAAGGATTTTGATGAATCTTGATGCTAAGAAAGCTCCAGGTCCTGATGGTATTTCTCTACTTGTTCTCAAAACCTGTGCTCCTGAACTTACTCCTATTCTTTGCCGCGTTTTTTCACTTTCTTATTCCAAAGGTGTTTTTCCTTCTGTTGAAAATTTGCTCATATCCAGCCAGTTCCTAAAAAGGGTGAAAAATCCCTCCCATCCAATTATCGTCCCATTGCAATTACTTCTACTCTTTCTAAAGTAATGGAGAAATCAATTAACCCCCAACTCTTAAACTACCTAGAAACCTTCGTCTGATCAAACGATCACCAATATGGATTCCGTCAATGTTGATCCACTGGTGATATTCTGGCTTATGTTACCCATTTATGGACTAATTGAATGGATAGGTTCGGTGAAACACAAGTAGTTGCTCTTGACATCTCAAAGGCTTTTGATCATGTTTGGCATAAAGGTCTTCTAAACAAGCTTCCATCTTATGGTTTGCCAACTGTTTTTAGTAATTGGTTATCCAGTTTTCTCTCTGATCGCTCACTGAGGGTGATGGTAGATGGCTCTCTGTCTTCTAACTTCTCCACTAATGCCGGTGTGCGTCAAGGTTCAGTTCTTTCCCCTACTCTTTTCCTCTTGTATATTAATGACCTTTTTCCATCGACTGGAAATCCTATCCATAGTTTTGCCGATGATAGCACATTGCATTCCACTTTCCATTTTGAGAAACCTTGTCCTGTTCAATCAGCTTTAACTTCTCGAAAATGTCTTATATCTCACAAAAAGGATTCTTCTGCTCCTATGCTTATCTTTAGTGACACTCCGATTTCTAGGCAAAATGATATATCTCTTTTGGGGATTACCCCGACTTCTAATCTCTCTTGGCACAAGAACATTACAAATATTGCTTGCTCTGCATCTAAAAAACTTGGTTTTCTCTTTCTCTCTCGGCGTTACTTTTCTTCCAAACAGCTGCTTACTCTGTATAAATCGCAAATCCACCCCGCCATGGAATATTGTTCCCACATTTGGGGTGGTGCCCCCAAAACCTCTCTCAGGCTTCTTGATTCCATTCAGAAGAGGGCAGTTAGCTTAATTAATGATTCGTCTCTAACAGAGTGTCTCCACTCGCTTTCTCACAGACGTACTGTTTCTGCTGCATGCCTCTTCTACAGATACTTCCATGGGCACTGTTCTTCTGAAGTGGCTTCTATAATTCCCGCTCTCTCTTTCAAAACAGTCCGAACACGTGCCACCACCAGCCAACATCCATTTACTGTCCAACTTCAAACATACAGAACCAACTTTTCATCTTCCTCATTTATTCATTCAACTGCCGTTTTCTGGAACAACCTTCCTTCATACGTATTTCCTGAAAATTACAATCTACAGAAGTTCAAGTGCAATGTCAACAAATATCTTCTTTCGTCTTCTCAACCTCCAACCCAAGCACAGTACTAAGTACTATAGGTTCTAATACCTCTCGTGTTTGGGGTTCACATAAAAAAAAAATAATAATAATAATAACTGAGAGTGAAGTGGAGGAGAAATTGTTGAAGATAAACACAAGAAAGGCACCTGGGATGGATGGAATCTATCCAGTTATATTAAAGGAGGTGGCACAGGAAGTAAGAAAACCTCCTTTCCCATAATTATGAGAGCTTCCCTGGACTCAGGGGAGGAACCCATGGACTGGAGATGTGCAAATATGACCCTAATCCACAAAGGAGGATCAAAGGGGAGACAGGCAATTACAGTCCTGTTAGTTTAAATTCTATTCCAGGGAAATTAATGGAGGCACTGGTTAAAGAAGCATTGCAGGATCATCTAGATAAGACTTCAGTTATAGCTTGGACACAGCATGGGTTTGTTAAGCGGAAGTCTTGTCTAACTAATTTGATTGGATACTATGATGTCACAAAGGAACTGGATGCAAAGAATAACTTTGATATTATATATTTGGATCTTAGAAAAGCTTTTGATACTGTTGCACGTGGAAGACTACTGCACAAATTGAAGCAGTGTGGCACTGGAGGCAAATTGCTGCTATGGATAAAGGGATGGTTGAGGGGGAGAAGACAGAGAGAGGTAATCAATGGACACTGCTCTTCGTGGACAAATTTTATTAGTGGAGTCGCTCAGGGTTCAGTGTTGGGTCTATTGTTATTTTCTGATCTATAAATGATACTGATGATGGTATATCAGGCTTAATGTCCAAGTTTGCAGACAATACGAACGTTGGCAGGGTTGTTAATGACACTAATAACAGTAAAAAGTAAAAGTAAAGTGCAGCCATTATCAACCCACTGCAGGATGGAAGCCTCCTCAACAATTCATGCTGAGGGAAATGGACCATAATCTGTCACGCTGGTCCAGTGCGGGTTGGCAGATCGACCGTATTCAGCAGTCAGGGGCTTGAACCCCGGTCTACTCAAAGAGCGTGTGCTACTCACTCCCGCTCCTGCCCACTCGGCTACGGAGGCCTAATAACAGTACACTGCTGCAACAGGATCTAGAAAAGTCGAGCAGATGGGCTGAGAGGTGGCAAATGAAGTTTAACATTGACAAATGTAAAGTACTACATATGGGAAACAGCAACCCCAGAGCAACGTATCAACTCTGTGGTACTACACTGACAGTGGTAGAGAATGAAAGGGACCTGGGGGTGGTGGTGCAGGCAGATATGAAGTTTTCTGAGCAGTGCAGATGGGCTGTAAGAGTAGCTCATGGTGTATTGTCGATGATATATAGGAATTTTTGTAGAAGGGTTAAGGTGATTATCCCCTTGTATAAGGCAATTGTCAGGCCACACCTTGAGTACTGTATACAGTTCTGGAGACCTCATTTTAAGAAGGATGTAGAACCGTTGGAATGAGTACAGACAAGGGCAACAAGATTAGTGAATGGAATAATGGTTGCTCTTACGAAGAAAGGCTTAAGTTTTGCAGGTTACAGTGTCTGGAGACTAGGCACCTGCGAGGTGATCTGATTGAGGTGTATAAAGCCTTGAATGGTTTGAGCATGCTCAATGCGGATGGGATTCTTCCTCTTGCTCAGAATATTTGCCTGAGGGGGCATAAATTCAAATTGTGGAAAGACGGTTATAGGATAGATGTGCAGAAGTTTGTTTTTAGCCAGCAGGTGGTACAAACTTCCATCTGTTGTTGTAGAAGTCGATAGCTTAAACAGATTTAAGGCAGAACTTGACAAACATTTAGAGTGAGTGGATGGATGAAATAAGGGGTTTTTTTTTGGTTTTTTTTTGGCTGATGCTATATAAGCTTGCTTTCTTGCATCCTGTGCCCTTGCTAATGCTAATGCTAAAACATATATACGTATATACCCAGAAATGGTTATGGTGGTGGCAGTGGTGATGATAATAATAATGATGGCTAAATTCACTGAAAATGAAAAGCAAAACTAAATCAATAGAACTAAATAAATAAAACGTGATAAAATTTTCAATTCATGTTGTTTATAAAAAATAAAAAATTTACTAAAATATAAATTTTAAATTAAATTAAATTTATATTATTTATAATTTATTTTAATTTATTAGCAAAATTCATGAAAATACTAACCTGGAACAGTAACATTTGGAGTTTCTGACATTCCAGGCATTGGCTGGTAGTCATGTGGACGTCTAATTTTCAAGCTTTGTCCCTTAAAGTTAATACCATCAAATGCCATAGCCTGTGTTGTTTCATCAATGGATCTGAACTGTAGATTTTAAGAAAAATAAAAATGCAACTTCAAAAGCTATAGTTTGCAGCAGGAGAACTGTTAAAATACATGATAGTTCTTAAATTAAAACTTACATCCTCTAGTTGTGTAACCTCTACAAATACAAATTTATGCATACACTATAACCCCAGAGGCTCACATGTGGTGAGTATGGGCTTGGCACACCCAGGATCCCGAGCTGGATATCATCGTTCTTCTCTTTCGTGGTGATTCCCTCTTACTTTTGTCTGCAATTCTGCCCAGACACGATAGAAGGGAGTATATGATGAGCCTTGTCAATCAATCCGGTCCTGGAAAGATTGTGCAAGGTTCAAGGTATAGAATTGTTTTCAGCCTGGTCTGTACTTGTTAACAGGAGAGACTGCTTCTACAGGGATGGGATACACTTAAATAGAAAAGGTGCAAGAATATTTGCTGATGCTATCGAGGCAGTGTTAGGTGGGTCGGAAAACTGCTAGCTTGGGGGGGATACAAGGACTAATAGTTTCACAGTAGCCGCAGGCAGAGGTGAAGGTGATTCTTGCACAACTTCTATTAGAATAAGTACGAAAGCAAAAACCCTTCCCTTTACCCCTGATGGTAGTTACCTCTTTGAGTAAATCCCACTTCAGCACACTGTGATCACTGCCACCTAGTGGTTCCTTTATCTGCAGATTCTTAACGCATGAAGAATCACTACTGATAATCAGATCAAGAGTATTACTCCCTCTAGTTGCCTCCCGAACATAATGTAGAAAACAATCATCCAATAAATCTACAAAAGCCTTGCTAGTGTGTGAGTGACCAACCCACAAATTCTAGTCAATATCTGGGAAATTAAAATCCCCCATTATAAGACTCTCTGATTTATTGGCCCACTCTATTTCCCTGTACAGTTCCTTATTATACTCATCAGAGTCATTAGGTCTATAACACACTCCTACTCTCAATTTTGATCTTCCAATGCTTATGTCACACCAAACTGACTCAGCACTGCACTGTCCAGCAATGTCGACTGGCTTCACTTGCTTGGATTTTAAGTGTTTCTTAACTAATAGCATAACCCCTCCTCCCTTCCTATCCTGTCTATCCTTTCTGTAGACGTTGTACTCCCCAAATTCCAGTTCTGCATTACTTATATCTGTATGACACCACGTCTCTGAAAATAGATTTGGAACAAGCAAATGGTATAAGGTATTAAATTGAGGATGGGGAAGGGAAAAGGAGTATTCTCTTCCTCAATTTAATATACGATCTGTTTGTTCCAAATCTACTTTTAAAATACATTGATTTCTTATCAATACATTCATTTATTACAAATGTAATATGAGGGTGAAACGAACGTTCCTACTATCCTACTTCTATTGCTATTTTTTGTCTATTTATTTAAAATACTCCTTTTCCCTTCTCCATCCTCAATTTAATACCTCACCCTTATACCATTTGCTTGTTCCAAATCTATTTTTAAAATACATTGATTTCTTATCTATACAAAATTAAATCCTACACTAAATTCCACATATTTATATTAAATATTGATATTAACCATTTTTATCCCAACTCAATACTTATTTTTACCTAAATAAATTACACTGCATTGGGAATACCTTGTCCATACTGTATTAGAAAGTGCTAATTTCATTTTATTCCTTTTTGGCCTTTCACTTTTCTTCTACCACTATGGACAAGTATAGAAATGCAGTTCCTGATACACGGTCAGGTGTAGTGCCCTGATGAAATACCTCATTGTGTACCAATATTTATTTCAGCCGACATCAGATCAAGCATTTCTGCATTACCTATATTAGACCATTTACTTAAATTGTTCCCTCCCCCATATCTGATGACAGCTATACCATTTTCATTTTATTTTTATTTGCATTTTATTAGTATTTTGTTGTACTAATTTTACTTTACAGTCTCCCCATTTTATACTGATTTGGCAATTCAGCCCATAATTTACTTATTTCATCATAACCTCTAGGACATTAACATTCTTTCAATTTTCACTAATCTACTACTCTGATTTTTCTACTTTCCTCACCCTTATAGTTACTGGCACCTGGTGTAACTTTTACATCCATTTATGCATACTTAATTTAATTTAATATTAATAAAATTTTATATATATATATATATAAAGGTTAGAAAAATTGTTAAGTTCCCTTAAATCAGTTCAGAAGCTTCATTCTGAAAAGCTCTTAATTGGAACAAAAAACAAATTGCAATCAGAACAGCTCTGCCAAGCAACTTCTATTTGGAGGGGGGGGGGAAGATATTAATTACTGTTTTTTTTTTTTTTTTTTTTGTCCTCGCCTTTTCCCATTATATATGGGGCAGCATTTTTATTGTTTTCATATGAAATTTTTGTGGCCAGATGCCTTTCCTGATGCCAACCCTCACCCTTTATCCGGGCTGGGGATATTCAGCGGTCATTCCCTGACCTTTCTGCATCCTCCGTATTTGGTGGTCATGGACTCGAACACCGGTATAATCAAGAAGCATGTGCTACGCACTACCGCTCCTGCCCACGGAGGCGCCTGGAGATATTAATCACTGTAATACCACATAAAACATTAAATTCATCACAAAATGTAATTTCAGGGTGACATTTCCTTGACATCTTACAGGAGGAAATCTGCTATAAGCTAAAGTAGCTTTGTGCAGGCGAAGTTTTTATGGCTCCGGAAATAGAGAAGACTTTTTTTTAAACTTTTGCTGTTTTATTGAATTAAATTGGCATATTAATTTATTTTCTAGAGTAGCCTTATATTCCTAGTCACGATACTTAATTTATTCTGAATTTAGAGAGCGAGATTTTGGAAGTTAATTAATAATTAGTGTCCGTAGATTTACCGTTCGAACTTGCAGCCATTGTTATACAATACGTTATACACCGTACTAGATAGCGTTAGCTTAGTATAGTATATAGATTGCGGGGATACAAGGACTAATAGATTAACAGTAGCCACTGGCAGAGGTGAAAGTGATTCTTGCACTGCTTCTATTGGAATGAGCAGCAGCTTGGAAAATAAGATGCAGGATATTTCAGAGTCTGCTGGGAGTTATTGGGGTACAAGTAAACATATGGGTTGTGTTAGGGTAGCTATGAAAAAGAACAGGTGCACGTATACTTGCGTGTACACCAATGCTAGGAGTTTGGTAAATAAATTTGATGAATTTGAGGTATTGCTTAAACCGTCAAAGGCGGATATTATTGGGATATCAGAGACGTGGTGTCATACAGATATAAGTAATGCATAACTGGAATTTGGGGAGTACAATGTCTACAGAAAGGATAGACAGGATAGGAAGAGAGGAGGGGTTATGCTATTAGTTAAGACACACATAAAATCCAAGGAAGTGAAGCCAGTCGACATCACTGGACAGTGCAGTGCTGAGTCAGTTTGGTATGACATAAGCATTGGGAGATCAAAATTGAGAGTAGGAGTTTGCTATAGGCTTAATGACTCTGATGAGTATAAGAAATTGTATAGGGAAATAGAGTGGGCCAGTAAATCAGAGAGTCTTATAATGGGGAATTTTAATTTCCCAGATATGACTGGAATTTGTGGGTTGGTCACTCACACACTAGCAAGGCTTTTGTGGATTTATTGGATGATTGTTTTCTACATCAGCATGTTCGGGAGGCAACTAGAGGGAGCAATACTCTTGATTTGATTATCAGTAGTGATTCTTCATGCATCAAGAATCTGCAGATAAATGAACCACTAGGTGGCAGTGATCACAGTGTGCTGAAGTGGTATTTACTCAAGGAGGTAACTACCATGAGGAGTAAAGGGAAGAGTTATTGCTTTCGTAAATGCGACTACGATGGTCTGAGACAGTATTTAAATTCTATACAGTGGGACCAACTGATGATGTTACCAACAGCAAACTCAAAATGGGAAGAATTCAAAGAACGTATCTTGAAAGCTACTAGGCTTTACATAACAACTAAGAAATATTGTTCAAGGTTCAGGCCTAAACGGATGATGATTTGAACTAATGAGACATATGGCAGAGAAGAAAAATGCATGGGATACATATAAATTAACATGTGACACAGAAGCCTATGATAGATATAAGTTGATCTGTAACCAAGTTACAAAGGAGGTTAGGCAGGCGAAGGCAGATTACGAGAAATATTTGGCAAGGGATGCAAAGAAAAACAGCAAGGAGTTATTTACTTATGTAAACTCTAGAAGGAAGGGGATGAATCAGATTGGTCCACTTGATATCGATGGTTCAACTATCGATATCAAGATCGAGATCATCAACATCGATATCCACTTGATATCGATGTTGATGATCCTGCTCAGGTAGCTAACAAACTAAATCAATATTTTGCATCTACATTCACACATGAGGAGTTATTCAGGAAGGGGAATGCCATAGATGAAGTAAACACTGGCAGTGAGCTAGATGATATTGTAATAATTAAGAGTAAAGTGGAGGAGAAATTGTTGAAGATAAATACAAGAAAGGCACCTGGGGTGGATGGGATCTATCCAGTTATATTAAAGGAGGCAGCAAAGGAAGTAAGCAATCCATTAGCCATAATTATGAGAGCTTCCTTCGACTCAGGGGAGGTACCCACAGACTGGAGATGTGCAAATGTAACCCCAATTCACAGAGGATCAAAGGCTGACACAAGTAATTATAGACCTGTGAGTTTAACAGGAAAATTAATGGAAGCACTGGTTAAAGAAGCACTGCAGGATCATCTTGACAAGAATTCAGTTATAGCTCAGACACAGCATGGTTTTGTTAAGGGAAGGTCTTGCCTGACCAATTTGATTGGATACTATGATGTAGTCACAAAAGGATTGGATGCAGGGATTAACTTTGATATATATTTGGATCTTAGAAAGGCTTTTGATACTGTTGCACACGGAAGACTGCTGCACAAATTGGAGCAGTGTGGCATTGGTGGCAAATTGTCGCTATGGATAAAGGGATGGTTGAGTGGCAGAAGACAGAGAGTGGTAATTAATGGACACTGCTCATCGTGGACTAATGTTATTAGTGGAGTCCCTCAGGGTTCAGTGTTGGGTCCATTGTTGTTTTCTGTATTTATAAATAATATTGATGATGGTATATCAAGCTTAATGTCCAAGTTTGCAGACGATACAAAGGTTGGCAGGGTTGTTAAGGACGCTACTGATGCTATGCTGCTGCAACAGAATCTGGAAAGGTTGAGCAGATGGTTGAGAGAGGTGGCAAATGAAGTTTAACATTGACAAATATAAAGTACTACATATGGGAAACAGCAACCCCAGAGCAATGTATCAACTCTGTGATACTACACTGACAGTGGTAGAGAATGAAAATGAAATTGTGCAGCCAGATACGAAGATCTCTGAGCAGTGCAGACGGGCTGCAAAAGTAGCTCCTGGTGTCTTATTAATGATATACAGGAATTTTTCTAGCAGGGATAGGGAGGTGATTATTTCCTTGTATAAGGCAATGGTCAGGCCACACCTTGAGTACTGTATACAGGTCTGGAGGCCTCATTTCAAGAAGGATGTAGAGATGCTGGAACGAGTACAGAGAAGGGCAACAAGATTAGTGAATGGAACAAAGGGGTGCTCTTACGAAGAAAGGCTTAAGTTTTGCAAATTACAGTGTCTGGGGACTAGGCACCAGCAAGGTGATCTGATAGAGGTGTATAAAGCCTTGAATGGTTTGAGCATGCTCAATGCTGATGGGATTCTTCCTCTAGCTCAGAATAATCACCTGAGAGGGCATAAATTCAAATTGAGGAAAGACAAATGTAGGATAGACGTGAGGAAATTTGCCTTCCCAGCGGGTGGTTGGTTGGTGGAACAGACTTCCATCCATTGTCATGGAGGTTGTTGCCTGAATAAGTTTAAGGCTCAGCTGGACAGGTATTTCGAACCTTTCCAGATCCTGTTCAATTTTCTCGGCTGATTTTAACAGTTTTGCTGTCATAAAGCATTATTGGATCAAGTAGCACTGTAATCTTTACTCTTGGACAAACATAAAAATATTGGATATGGCTCATAATGTATGCCATCTCTCATGGTTAAAGGCCCTCCACATAGCTGTTGGGGTCCCATTATTAATTATAATTCATGCATCCTGTTATGGAGCAACTATTCTGCATAGTGATGAGAGATGGCTGGTAGATAATCAAACGACTAGTTGGCATGTACTGAATTCAGGGAATGATGATTGAATGGTTCAGGAACGTTGACCTATATTAGACCACTCCCTCTTCCTTTCTTTCCTGTTTTTTTTTGTCCACCAGGCTTGATGCACATATTATAATTAAAAAATTTTCTGTTTATACTCCGGAATGACCAAACGGTCAGAGGAGTTTACAAGATACACAGAATACAAGAAACAGCACCGTATTCAGGATTCACGGGCTTGAACTCAGGTCACTCAAGGCATGTGTACTTATGCACCCACGCGCCTGACCACTAGGCTACGGCGGCCAATATATATTGTTGTATCATCATCATCAGCCATTTTCAATCCACTGCAGGATGAAGGCCTCTCCAGCAACTTTCCTGTTCCTTCTAATTTGAGCACTGGCCATCCATTTACTACCCAAAAACTCACGAATTTCATCTATCCATCTCCGCCTTTGTCTTCCAGGTTTTCTTCTAGCTCCTCTTGGGTACCATTCTGTTATTTTGTTAGTCCATCTGTCATCATGTCTTCGAGCTATGTGTCCTACCCAAGACCATTTAGTTCTTTAGTTTTGATAAGAATGTCCTTTACTTGAGTTTGCTGCCTAATCCATGTGTTTCTCTTCTTATCTAACAGTCTGATTCCTAATATAATTCGTTCCATTCTTCGTTGTGTAGTTCTCAGCTTCTCTTCCATTCTTTTGGTGAGTGCCCAAGTTTCACTTCCATAAGTCATGGTGGGGAGTATACATTGGTTCATTATTTTACATTTCAGACAAACTGGGATATTGCTCTTCAGTATGTGACTATATTTCCTGAATGCTATCCATCCAAAATTTATTCTTCTCTTGACTTCCAGCCATTTATCATTATTACGCTAATAACTTGTCCCACATAAGTATATGACTCCACCTTTTCAATTACTGCTCCTTCAATCATTATTTCCCTTTCTGTGGCATACTTGTTCATCATTACTTTTGTTTTAGCCATATTCATCTTTAGTCCAAAATCCTTACTAACTGTGCATAACTGATTAAGATTTTCCTCTAATTCTTTGGGATCATTGCTTATGACCACAATGTCATCTGCAAATCGTAAATGGTTTAGGTATTCTCCGTTCACATAGACTCCTTTCTGCGACCAGTCCAATCTTCTGAAAGCTTCCTCAAGGGCAGCAATAAACAGCTTCGGAGATATTGTGTCTCCTTGTCGAACCTCCTTTCTCGATTTTAAATTTCGTACTTTCTTTGTCTAGTCTAATAAAGGAGGTAGCACTCTTGTATATTTTCTTCAAAATCATAATATATGGGGTATCTATGCCTTGTCTTTCCAGTGCCCGAAACATTGCCTTATGCCGTATGGAGTCAAATGCCTTTTCATAATCCACAAATGCCAGGCATAATGGTGTTTTATATTCATTTGCTTTCTCCACTAGCTGTGATATTACGTGAATGTGATCTATAGTTGAGAATCCTGTCCTAAAGCCAGCTTGCTCTTTCGGTTGATTCTCATCAAGTATTCTTTCTAATCTGTTAGTAATGACCCTTGTGAACAACTTGTAGATGTGGGATAACAAGCTAATTGGTCTATAATTTCCAATTTCTGATTTATCTCCTTTCTTGTGCAGCAAAACTATGATTGCATTATTCCACTGCTTATGCATCACACCTTTTCTAATGCACTTTGTGAAGAGCCTTGCCAGTTTTTGTGTTATGTCTCTTCCTCCCAATTTTAACAACTCTACAGTAACTTCATCTTCCCCCAGGGCTTTCTGATTCTTCATTTTCTTCAATGCATGTTCTACCTCATCAGGAAGAATATCGGGTATGTCGTATGTGTTGCTACTTTGCAATCCATCTTCCCCACTGCTAGCATCATTCCCTTGCTCCTTGTATAATTCTCTATAGTAGTCTTCTGCTATTTGAATTATGCCTTCTCTGCTGTTTATAAGTACACCATCGCTATTCTTCAGTTTCAGTATCATTTGTCTTTCTGTATTACTGCTCATGGCTGCTGATTTAAATCCTTTGTTTTCCCTTAATGTTTGTTCTACTTTTCTTGTGTTAAATCTTCTTATGTCCTCTCTGAGTCTCTTTCTAATGGCTTTGCATAAATCAGTATACTCAATTTTCTCCCTGTCAGTATTTTTGTTGTCTTCATTTGTCATCTTCAGTTCATCATGACAAGTGTTTCTTGACTAATTTTTTCTTCTTTGGATTTCTTTTTCCCTATAGGTTTCTTGGGCTTTATCACTTTCAGAAAGTTGTAGTATTCCTCATCGATAGCTTGGTCCTGAGCAGTCTGCAGAAGCTCAAACTTGTTCTTTCTCCTCCTCTGTTATCTCAAAGACCTTTGTATTATTTACTTGAGTCAGTTTTTTCCTTTCCTTTCCTACATCTATATCAAGTGTACATCTTACCATTCTGTGATCACTTCCAACATTTACCTTATTCAGGATGGTAACATCATTCACAATATATCTTCTGTTAGTGAGGATGAAGTCGATTTCATTAGTTGTTAATCCATTTGGACTCTTCCATGTCCACTTTCTGTTCACCCTTTTCTTGAAAAAAGTGTTCATTACTGATAGTCCTTGAGATTCTGCAAATTCCACAAGTCTTTCACCTCTCAGTTGTAACTTCTGTGGTATAAGAATGGCTGTTGTTGCTTCAGTCTATGTTTCAAAAAGAGGCCTGTACACCTTGAAAGCTCCTTGTATGTCATTTATTTTAAATGCTGTTTCATGTATATTTATTCTTATCACTTTTAATTGCTGTACCACATATTTTTTTCTTTTATTTGATTTTATTTATTTACTTTTAATATCTTTTATGTTCATAACAGTATTGTTTCTTTTATTTCAATACCTATGTATTTTTATTTTTAAATTAAATTATTTAATGCAAGTCAGTGGTTGCAATATTTTTCTCAATATGAGTATACCTGACTCCCAAGGTCTCTTCTGCTATAGGTGTGTCCATCACTGTAAAAACAGTTCCTATTAACGAGCAAAGACCATGCTGAGAGAAATTCTATCCCATGAGCTTTGCACAGTCTCTCTAGGGCCAAACTGATTAACAAGGTTTGCATCACATACTCCCTCCTATTGTATCTGGACAGAATTACAGACACTTTCAATTGAAATCCTAACAATGTTACTAGTGGAACCCCTCAGGGGTTGAGTGCTGAGCCCCTTATTCTTTTCGATATTTATGAACAATATTGATGAAATCATAAGTTTAATGTTGTTGTTGTTATTTGGTTTTTAGGAGCATTAATAAGTTTAATGTTTAATGTAGAAGTTTGCTAATGATGCAAAGGTTAATATAGTCATTAATGTTAATAATCAAGAAATGCTATTGCAACAAGATCTACAGAAATTCAGCAGGTGGGCTGAGAAATTAACAGTGATATATGCAAGGTACTTCATATGGGTAGCATTAATCCCAGAATAACATACCAATTTGGTGGTACCACACTCAAGGTAGTGGGGAATGAAAAATATCTAGGGGTAAATGTAAGTCAATGTTTTTTAAGCAGTGCAGATGGGCTGCTAGATAGCTCACGTGATTCTTTCAATGACATACAGCAATTCTACCAGCTGGAAAGGATTTTTTGATTTGGTAGTTGTTGGCGCATCGGCTTCTGTGGCCATATTGCACCTCCCAAGGTTTTTGCAGTACTTTGATCCAAGCCCGAGGCGGGAATCGAACCCATGACCTTTGGGTTGCCGGGCAGGTACTTTACCCACTCGGCTAGGCTGGAACAAGGAAGTCATTATTCTGTTGTATATGCACCTTGAGTACTGCAAGCATCATAATAGGAAGAATGCAGAATTGTTGAAATGTGTGCAGGGACAAGCAATAAGATTAGGAAGGGGCACAAAAAAAAAGTACTCTTACCATGCAAGACTTCAGTTCGGCAAACTGCATCTAGAAAATAAGCACCTGGTTGGAGACTTGATTGAAGTGTTTAGGGCTTTAAATGGATTGAGTAAACTAAATGATAATGGCATCCTTACTCTTCCTCTGAGGACACACACATATGGGACAAACTTAAACTAAAAAAAGAATGGTTGTATCAGAGATGTGAAAAAATTTGCTTTCAACTGGAGAGTAACTTATTTTTAGAAGAAACTTCCATCTGGTGTTGCAGAAATGTACAGTTTGAAAAAATTTAAGGAAGGATCACACAAATTATTAGAGGGGCAGAAGGGTTTTTAAAATTTTTTTTTGGTTGATGCCATATAAGATTTCTTCCTTGCTAATAATATTCATTAAATCTCAAAACAGGAAGCACACATACCTCAAGAAAAGCAAAGTTTTTATCCAGATTGATTTGGCAGGCTAGGACTGGGTTGCCTGGAGCTTGTGAAAAGCCACATGCATGCATCTGAGTGTTGAAGAAATCCATCATCTCCTCCTAAAAGAAAGTAAGCTGCAATTATTTGAAAGAATAGTTTTAGTATATAAAACAACAATTAAGTGAAAGTATTTTTCAGATAAGTAATTGAATGAACTTTTATTAAAAAAAAAACACTTTTTGATACTCAGAGTATTTAGACTATTGTACTCAAAGGTATTATAACAAAGTTCCTTGAATAATGCATATTGTGCATTGAATATACACAATATGAATGATTCATGGAATGCCCTATTACACAGTCAAGTATGTGCATGCATATGCATACATGAATGAACCTTTGGTAATTTTTCCCCCACAAACAGAGGCAGAATTTCGGAATGCTCGAGATATGAAGACCAACTTTATATCATTATGTGAAGCAGCTTTCATACTTGAGGATGACTGTAATCTATCTAATACTAACTTGAAGTTTAATGATTCCATGAGAACTGAAAAGAGTATAAAATAAAGTCTGTAGAGAGAGGTAATTATTTGACTGCATAGTCAAATTAGAACAATAATTAGACAACACCTTGAATATTGCACAGGGTTCTGGGAATCCCATTTTGGAAAAAAATTGAACCTGTTGGGAAGAGTACATAGGACTGCAGAACAATTAGCTAAGGGCAAAAAGGGATATATATATACTAATAGTGAGAGAGAGAGAAGAGAGAGAGAGAGAGAGAGAGAGAGAGAGAGAGAGAGAGAGAGAGAGAGAGAAGAGAGAGAAGGAAGAGTGCTGTTATCTTATACCCTAATGTTAACTCCTAAACAAAGAATTTATAAAATATATTAATATTACAAGTGAAATTAATTCATTGAGATCATTTAAACTTCGACCATCTACAACAGAGAATTCAATTAAATAAAGAACATTATGAAATTTTTTTTTAATAAAAACACCAAACACAAAAGGTATTAGAACCTATAGTACTTAGTACCATTCATGGATTGGGCTGAGAAGACAAATGATACTTTTTGACACTAGACTTCAATTTGTCACAAAAGAACAAGAGAACCATCCTTAGTAGTTCTAAAAATCAGAGCTTTATCAATGCACCATTTGTTGCTTATTTACAAAGTTGTATGTACACCTTTGTAATGACGTGATACAGCCAAAGGGGATACTTGGTGTGTTTTCAGTGCAAAGAGTGCGAGGAGATTAGGTCCAAATTCAGCATTCTGATGGGTGAATATTAGAGCTTGAAGAACAGGAGCGATGACCTTGAAAACATTAAAAAGTGGGATCCATCAAACACTCGGCTACACAGCTAAATGCCAGAGCCCACACATGCATCCGACAATACAATTAATAAACAAAAAAAAAAAAGCACTGGTTCCACATGAAGTAGCAGTTGTTCTATTGTCAGGAAAATATACTGAGCAAAGAGGAGAGGTGGAGCAGGAAAAGTGCATGCCTGACATTAATGATATTGTAGATTATGTGTCATCTTTTAAGGGCACAAAAGGTGATACTATTGAACATACTGGTACAACTGATTATGAATAGATCTGAGGATTTACTTAACAGGTGTAGGACAATTCTTAAAAATAATCACAAGTTAGTTTTAAATATGAAGTGACTGCAATTTTCCTCAGACATAATAGGAGAAAGTACATGATGAAAGCCTTATCAATTAATAAGATACTAGAAAAACAGCACATTTTTCTCAACACAGTCCGAGGGACTATTTTTACAGGGGTAGGATATACACTTAAATAAAAGAGTGCAAGAATATTTGTTGATGCTACTGAGGCAGTGTTAGGTGGGTCAGAAACCTGATAGCTGGGGGCAAAAGTGGCAGATACACAGACTAATAGATTAAGAGCACATGCCAGCAGAGGTTAAAGTGATACATGTGCTGCTTCTACTGGAATATTCAGCATACTGGAAAGCAAGGTGTCTGGGATTACTAAGAGTTGAGTTGCTGTGGTTCCTCGGGGGTCAAACATGGGCTATATTAGTGTTATTAAGGGTGATAGCAGGTATACCAATGCTAAGAGTAGAAAAAGTAAATCTGAGAAACTGAAGTACTGGTAAAGTGATCAAATGTGACCATAGCAGGGATATTAGAAATAGGGCCACTCAGATGCAAGGGATGTGGAAATCTTTGTGTGTCTCCTTTCCCCTCCTCTTGGTTAAGAAGCACAAAAGAATCCAAGGCAGTGCACCCAGTTAACCTGGGTGCACTGGCTTAGACTCAACATTACACTGCCTTTTGCAGTGTAATATTGGGAAGTTTGGGGTGATAAAAGCAGGGAAAACAAAAATGAGGACAGAGTATGTTATAGGCCAAATGAGCGCAATGAGTAACGAATGATACAAACAAATAGAATGGGCCATTAAATCAGAATAGCTTCTTAATAGGGAATTTTAACTTTTTTGATATTAATTGGAACATGTGGGCTATCGTCACATGCAGTAGCAGAGGCATTCTGGATGTGCTATATGACTGTTTACTATACCAGCATGTTAGAGGGGCAATGAGAGAAAGAAATACTCTTGATCTGATAATCAGCAGTGACTCTTCATGAACGAAGAATTGTCAGATAAAGAAACAACTAAGTGACAGTGACTGTAATATACTGACGAGAGATTTACTTAAAAATATAACTGTCAACGGTAAAGTGAAGGAATTTTTTTTAAGAAAAGTGCATGGTATGATTATATATTATCAGGAAACACAGAAACCTATATAAATACAAACTAGTCTGCAATCAAGCCACAAGGGTTAGGTAAAAATAAGCTAAGACAAATTATGAGCAAGTCATTGGCTAAGAATGCAAAGAAAAACAGCAAAGTATTCTTTGCTTACATTAACAACAGAAGGAAGGGGACAAACCACAATGCCCCACTGGATATAAATGGCATAACTATTGATGATCCTGTTAAGGCTGCAGTCAAACTGAATAAATATTTTGCATCTACTAATTCATGCATGAAGAATTTTCTTATTATTTTTAATCACATTAAAAAGCAAGAGGTAAGCAAACTTTTGGCCATAATGCTGACAGTATCCATAGAATCAGGAGAAGTACCTATAGATTGGAGATGCACAAATGTCTCTCCTATTTACAAAGGGATCAAAGGATGAGGTGAGTAATTGCAAACCTGAAAGCTAAACTTCCAGGAAAAATAACAAATTCAGTGGTTCAATTTACAAGTACAGTAAACCCCCGCTACTCGCGGGGGTTACGTTCCCGAGAAATGCCGCGAATACCGAAAACGCGAATACTGAGTTATGGCTCCCATAGTAATAAAGGGGTTCCGTTTCAAAGTATGAAATATATAAGAAAAACTAGTCTAAAATTTTGTCTATGTATGTATTATATGTACCTTCATGATATGACTATGTACATAGACAGTACATAGTGAAATGCAAGCATATGGCATCGAAATGAAAAGAAGAAACAATTTAATATTAAATGTAATATTTATTAGAAATTTCAAACAAATCTTTCAAACCAGCGCCTTTGCTAGCTAAAAAACTTATCCCGCCAGTGCTATCACCAGTTTTGCTAAAGTGTTGATAAAGGAGTTTTGCCTTTTCACAAATGATGAGTGAACTTAACGGAATTTTATTTTGAGTTCGGTCTTCTATCCACAGATTTAAAGCTTTTTCCATTTATTCTAATTTAACATCACGAGTTACAGAGCAAATTTTTGAAGCAATTAGCGCGTTTTCACGGACACTACGTCGGATTTTTTCTTCCGATTTCTTGATTGATCGTGTCATTGACTCATTGATTTTATAATGTTTTGCCACTTTCACCATTAGAAATTTTATCTAATAACTCAATTTTATTCACTAATGTCATCACCTTATTTGATCTTTTCACATTTTCCTTGTTATTCGTAGCCATATTTTTGTACAGGTTAGAAAGAACTTGTCCACAATAAAGTCACTTTCTTCCATTAACACACTCGAAAAAGTCTGTTTTACATTGCAAAATGGTAGATTTATCACTTTTGTAGCATATAAATTTATAAATTGATAAACTTATTCAATTTATAAGCATATAAATTAAAAGCAAACGACGAAACCTTCCATGACAAGAGCATAACACATATTGAACAAGGATTAGAGAGAAACATCCATGCTCGCAATTTTGTCACCCCTCTCCCCCACCCACTGAGCACTGTTTTGACCGGGAAAGATAATTTTAGCCATGCCCATGTTTTTTTATGGCGGAAAATGTTCACGGTGCTTTAAAATTCACATTTTTTTAGGTTTCATTTTATATTAAATCAGCGACCGCGAATACAGATACCGCAAATAGCGGGGGTTTACTGTATTGCAAGACCATCTTGGCGGTATGGATTTCTTAAGGGAAAGACTGCTGTACAAATTGGAGAAGTGCAGCATTAGGGTCAAATTAGTGCAAAGGTTAAAGGAATGGCTGAGTGGCAGAAGACAAAGGGTGGTTGTAGGTGCTGATGTGGCATTTACTTAAAACCTAACTACTGCCAAGGCTAAAGGAATAGGTTTTTGCTTTTGTAAGGGTGACTGCAGAGATTTCAGTTTTTAAATTCTGTACAGTGGAACCAATTAATGACAATGTTGCCAGCAGTAAATTTTAAATGGGAAGCATTCGGGGAAGTAACTGTAGAAGCTACTAGGCTTTGATCAAAAATGCATAGGATGCATATAAATTATCATGTGATATAGAAGACTATGGTAGATATATTAACAGTAGGAGACCAGCAGAATTATTTAACAAGTACAGGTCACTGTTGAAAAAAAGCCGTGAATTAGGGTTGAATTTGAAAGGGTCTGCAATTCTGCCCAGACACGATAGGAGGGAGTATATGATGAGAGCCTTGTCGATCAATTCGGCCCTGGAAAGATGGTGCAAGGCTCAAGGGGTAGAATTTTTTTCAGCCTGGTCTGTACTTGTTAACAGGAGAGACTGCTTCTACAGGGATGGGATACACTTAAATAGAAAAGGTGCAAGAATATTTGCTGATGCTATTGAAGCAGTGTTAGGTGGGTTGGAAAACTGCTAGCTTGGGGGCTTACAAGGACTAATAGATTAACAGTAGCCACTGGCAGAGGTGAAAGTGATTCTTGCACTGCTTCTATTGGAATGAGCAGCAGCCTGGAAAACAAGATGCATGGTATTTCAGAGACTGCTGGGAGTCATTGCGGTACAAGTAAACACATGGGTTGTGTTAGGGTAGCTAACAATAGAAACAGGTGCAGGTATACTTGCATGTACACCAATGCTTGGAGTTTGGTAAATAAATTTGATGAATTTGAGGTATTGCTCACAACATCAAAGGCAGATATTGTTTGGGATATCAGAGATGTGGTGTCACACAGATATAAGGAATGCA
The DNA here is from genome assembly GCF_048544385.1 of Mastigoproctus giganteus. Taxonomy (NCBI): domain Eukaryota; kingdom Metazoa; phylum Arthropoda; class Arachnida; order Uropygi; family Thelyphonidae; genus Mastigoproctus; species Mastigoproctus giganteus. Next base: position 228,465,103 of record NC_143582.1, on the reverse strand, counting down.
GAAATGGAATTTGGGGAGTACAATGTCTACAGAAAGGATAGACAGGATAGGAAGGGAGGAGAGGTTATGCTATTAGTTAAGAAACACAAAATCCAAAGAAGTGAAGCCAGCCAATATCGCTAGACACTGCAGTGTCAAGTCAGTTTGGTGTGACATTGAATAGGCGAGCAGAAAACAAATTGCTCTCTACAGAAATGGATTTTTGGAGACCCTCAGCAGGAACTTCTAGAAGAGACAGAAAACGAAGACATAAGGGAAAAAATGGAAGTGAGAAAGACTATTACTGACACCATCAAAGAAAAGCGTCTAACATGGTATGGACCTGTAAAACGGATGCAAGAAAACAGATATCCAAAGGCTATCCTGGAATGGATACCTCCTGGAAGAAGGAGAAGGGGAAGACCTAAGAGGACATGGATGGATGGAGTACATGACAGCACGAGGCTTAACCGACCAAGACACCTTGAACCGCACTTTATGGCTGGAAAAAATTCCTAACGAGAAATAACTTGTAGGCTGAGGAAACCCATTGTAAATGGAAACACTCCTCTTGAAGAAGAAGAAGAAAGATTAGTTATGCAAATTATAGCATATGGAAACTATGCTCCTGCCAGAATTGATTGAAGTATTTAAGGCTTTGAATGGATTAAATAAACTAAATGCTAATGGCAGCTTTGCTTGAACAATACACATATGTGAACAAACTTAAATTGAAAAAAGGATAGATGTGTAAATATTTTTTTTCAGTCAGAGAGGAGCTGATTGTTAGAAAAAAAACTTTCATCTGTTGATAAGGAATTTTTTTTGCTGATGCTGTAAAAGGTTTCTTCCTTACCTCATTGGCTACTAAATACCAAAAGGATTAAGCTATAAGGCTTCAATGTAGAGAGTGAACTTAGTTTAGTGCTGATGGCATCTTTACTCTGGAAGACATACAGAAATGTGTTTTACTTTTTAAATTTAAAAAAGGACAGTCGCAGAACAGACTGGCAAAATTAAATTCAAACAAAAGTAAGAAGCTTTATTGACCTTTGCAATTCGATTACTAGCAAAGTCACAACAAGTGTAGTGAAATTACAACAACAAAACCATTAACTTATGCAATGAGCAATTGAAGCAATTTACAACTTTTTCATTTAGTAGTAGTAGTGGCATGTGATGCAAGAGAGCAAGTGTATGAGCTTATGCAGCATCAGCCAAAAAAAAAAAAAAAAAAAAAAAAAAAAAATCACACCATTGCCTCCAAATGCCTGTCCAGTTCCTCCTTAAATTTATTTAACTTATCAACTTCCACGATGACAGATGGAAGTTTGTTCCAGCAATTAACCATCCACTGGCTAAAGGTTCCGCACATCTATTCTACATCTGTCTTTTCTTAATTTGAATTTATGCTCCCTTAGGTTCGTAATCTGAACAAGTGGAAGGATCCCACCAGAATTCAGAGTGTTCAACCCATTCAAGGCCTTATACACCTCAATCAGATCACCGCGCAGGTGCCTAGTCTCCAGCCACTGCAATTTGCAGAACTTAAGCCTCTCGTGGTAAGAGGATCCCTTCATTCCCCTCACCAATCTTGTTGCCCTTCTCTGTACATGCTGAAGTAAATCTACATCCTTCCTAAAATGAGGCCTCCAGACCTGTACGCAGTACTCAAGGCATGGTCTGACCATTGCCTTATACAGAGGGATAATCACCTCCTTTTCCCTGCTAGCAAAATTCCTATATATCATTGACAAAACCCCATGACCTGCCCTGGCAGCCTGTCTGCATTGCTCAGAAAACTTCATATCTGACGGCACGATTACTCCCAGGTCTTTTTCATTTTCTACCACCTTAAGTGTAGTACCACACAGTTGGTACGTTTCTCTGGGGTTACTTCCATCCATATGCAGCACCTTGCATTTGTCAAGGTTAAACTTCAGTTGCCACCTCTCAGCCCATCTTCCCAAATTATCTAGATCCTGTTGCAGTAGCACACTGCCATCACTGTCATTAACAACCCTGCCAACCCTTGTATCATCCGCAAACTTTGACATTAAGCCCGATATACCTTCATCAATATCATTGATAAATATACAAAACAACAGTGGACCTAACACCGAACCCTGTCGGACTCCACTAATAACATTAGTCCATGAAGAGCAGCATCCATTGATTACCACGCTCTGTCTTCTCCCACTTAACCATCCTTTTATCCATTGTAGCAACTTACCCCTAATACCATTCTGCTCCAATTTGTACAATAGTCTTCCATGCGCAACAGTGTCAAAAGCTTTCCTGAAATCCAAATTAGCATTAGCATTAGTAGAGGCATTTGATGCAAGAAAGCAAGCTTATGCAGCATCAGCCAAAAAAAAAAAAAAAAAACCCCACTTCCACTTCACCCCTCTGTTCGTTCAAAATACCTGTCCAGCTGAGTCTTAAACTTATTTAGGCTATCAACCTCCACCACAAGGGATGGAAGTCTGTTCCACCAACCAACCACCCGCTGGCTAAAGGCAAATTTCCGCACGTCTATCCTACATCTGTCTTTCCTCAATTTGAATTTATGCCCTCTCAGGTGATTTTTCTGAGCTAGAGGAAGAATCCCATCAGCATTGAGCATGCTTAAACCATTCAAGGCTTTATACACCTCTATCAGATCACCTCGCTGGTGCCTAGTCTCCAGACACTGTAATTTGCAAAACTTAAGCCTTTCTTCGTAAGAGAATCCCTTTGTTCCATTCACTAATCTTGTTGCCCTTCTCTGTACTCATTCCAGCAGCTCTACATCCTTCTTGAAATGAGGCCTCCAGACCTGTATACAGTACTCTAGGTGTGGCCTGACCATCGCCTTATACAATGGAATAATCACCTCCTTATCCCTGCTGGAAAAATTCCTGTATATCATTGACAATACTCCATGAGCTACTCTTGCAGCCCATCTGCACTGCTCAGAGAACTTCATATCTGCCTGCACAACCACCCCCAAGTCCCTTTCATTCTCTACCACTGTCAGTGTAGTACCACAGAGTTGATACATTGCTGTTTCCCATGTGTAGTACTTTACATTTGTCAATGTTAAACTTCATTTGCCACCTCTCAGCCCATCTGCTCAACCTTTCCAGATCCTGTTGCAGCAGCATAGTGTCAGTAGTGTCCTTGACAACCCTGCCAACGTTTGTATCGTCTGCAAACTTGGACATTAAGCCCGATATACCATCATCAATATCATTTATAAATACAGAAAACAATAATGGACCCAACACTGAGCCCTGAGGGACTCCACTAATAACATCAGTCCACGATGAGCAGTGTCCATTGATTACCACTCTCTGTCTTCTCCCCCTCAACCACCCCTTTATCCATAGCAGCAATTTGCCTCCAATGTCACACTGCTCCAATTTGTGTAGCAGTCTTCCATGTGCAACAGTATCAAAAGCCTTTCTAAGATCCAAGTATATAATATCAAAGTTATTCCCTGCATCCAGTTCTTTTGTGACTGCATCATAGTATCCAATCAAGTTGGTCAGGCAATACTTCCCCTTAACAAAACCATGCTGTGTCTGAGCTATAACTGAAGTCTTGTCTAAATGATCCTGCAGTGCTTCTTTAACCAGTGCCTCCATTAATTTTCCTGGAACAGAAGTTAAGCTCACAGGTCTATAATTACTTGTGTCAGCCTTTGATCCTCCTTTGTGAATTGGGGTCACATTTGCACATTTCCAGTCTATGGGTACCTCCCCTGAGTCCAAGGAAGCTCTCATAATTATGGCTAAGGGTTTGCTTACTTCCTTTGCTGCCTCCTTTAATATAACTGGATAGATCCCATCCACCCCGGGTGCCTTTCTTGTGTTTATCTTCAACAGTTTCTCCTCCACTTTACTCCCAGTTATTTCAAGATTCTGTAGCTTACTGCTAGAGTTGAATACACCTCTGGCATTCCCCTCGCTGAATAACTCCTCATGTGTGAATGTCGATGCAAAATATTCATTTAGTTTGTTAGCTACCTGAGCAGGATCATCAACAGTTGACCCATCAATATCAAGCGGACCAATTTGATTCATCCCCTTCCTTCTAGAGTTTGCATAAGTAAAGAACTCTTTGCTGTTTTTCTTTGCATCCATTGCCAAGGATTTCTCGTAATCTGCCTTCGCCTGCCTAACCTCCTTTGTAACTTGGTTGCATATCAACTTGTATCTATCATAGGCTTCTGTGTCATGTGTTAATTTGTATGTATCCCATGCATTTTTCTTTTCTGCCATATGCCGCATTAGTTCATCTGACATCCATTTTGGCCTAAACGTTGAACAATATTTCTTAGTTGGTATGTAAAGCCTAGTAGCTTCCAAGATAAGTTCTTTGAATGCTTCCCATTTTGAATGTGCAGTTGGTAACATCATCAGTTGGTCCCACTGTATAGAATTTAAATACTGTCTCAGTCCATCGTAGTCGCCTTTATGGAAGCAATAACCCTCCCCTTTACCCCTAATGATAGTTACCTCTTTGAGTAAATCCCACTTCAGCACACTGTGATCACTGCCACCTAGTGGTTCATTTATCTGCAGATTCTTAATGCATGAAGAATCACTGCTGATAATCAAATCAAGAGTATTACTCCCTCTAGTTGCCTCCCGAACATGCTGATGTAGAAAACAATCATCCAATAAATCCACAAAAGCCCTGCTAGTGTGTGAGTAACCAGCCCCCAAATTCCAGTCAATATCTGGGAAATTAAAAGCTCCCATTATAAGACTCTCTGATTTACTGGCCCACTCTATTTCCCTGTACAGTTCCTTATTATACTCATCAGAGTCATTAGGCCTATAGCACACTCCTACTCTCAATTTTGATCTCCCAATGTTTATGTCACACCAAACTGACTCAACACTGCACTGTCCAGCGATGTCGACTGGCTTCACTTCCTTGGTTTTTATGTGTTTCTTAACTAATACCATAACCCCTCCCCCCCTTTCTATCCTGTCTATCCTTTCTGTAGACGTTGTACTCCCCAAATTGCAGTTCTGCATCCCTTATATCTGTGTGACACCACGTCTCTGATATCCCAACAATATCTGCCTTCGATGTTTTGAGCAATACCTCAAATTCATCAAATTTATTTACTAAACTCCTAGCATTGGTGTACACGCAAGTATACCTGCACCTGTTTCTATTCTTAGCTACCCTAAATATATGATATACTTATGATATACTACCCTAAATATAAAAAATATATGATATCAAAATTATTTTTTGCATCCAGTTCCTTTGTAACCACATCATAATATCCTATCAAATTTGTCAGACAAGCCTTTCCCTTAACAAACCCATGCTGTGTCTGAATTATTGCTGCAGTCTTGTCTAGATGATCCTGCAATGCATCTTTAACCAGTGACTCCATTATTTTACCCGGAACAGAAGTTAAACTAACTGGTCTGTAATTACTCGTGTCACCCTTCGATCCCCCTTTGTGAATTGGGGATACATTTGCACATCTCCAGTCTGTGGGAACCTCCCCTGAGTCCAAGGACGCTCTCATAATCATGGCTAAGGGTTTGCTTAGTTGCTTTGCCGCCTCCTTTAATATAACTGGATAGATCCCATCCACCCCAGGTGCTTTTCTTATGTTTAACTTCAACAATTTCTCCTCCACTTTGCTTTCAGTTATTCCAAAATCATTAAGTATCCTGCTACAATTTGATAACCTTCTGCCATTTTCAAACCTTAATAATTCCTCATGTGTGAATTTAGATGCAAAATACTCATTCAGTTTGTTTGCTATCTGAGCAGGATCATCAACAGTCGAACCATCGATGTCAAGTGGACCAATCAGATTCATCCCCTTCCTTTTAGAGTTTATATAAGTAAAGAAATCCTTGCTGTTTTTCTTAGCATCTTTTGCCAAGGATTTCTCGTAATCTGCCTTCACCGTAATTTGTCACCTGATTACAGACTAGCTTATATCTGCCATAGGCTTCTGAGTCGCTTGATAATTTATATGCATTTTTCTTCTCTATTATGAGTCTCATTAGTTCATTAGATAACCATTTAGGCCTAAACCTTGAACAATATTTCTTAATAGGTATTAAACTTTTAGTAGCTTCCACGATTAATTCCTCGAACGCTTCCCACTTAGAATTTACTGTTGGTAACATCGTTAGTTGATCCCACTGTACAGAATTTAAAAACTGTCGGAGAGCACTGTACTCACCTTTACGGAAGCAAAAATCCTTTCCTTTACCCCTGATGGTAATTAAATCTTTAAGTAAATCCCACATCAGTACACTGTGATCACTACCACCTAGTGGTTCCTTTATCTGCAAATTCTTAATACACGAATGATCACTGCTGATAACCAGATCAAGAGTATTACTTTCTCTGGTTGCCTCTCAATAATTTTCACAAGATTAAAATTATTTAAGTATACAAATAGAGTTCAATCCACTAAATTACTACCATTTTGATCCCCTTTCACATATACTGTGTATGTTGTTGTTGTTTGGTTTTTAGGAGCATTAGCAACTAAGGCCACATTGCTCCAGGATATGCGGTGGTCATTCCTTAACCTTTCCGCATCCTCCGTATTTGGTGGTGACGGGCTCGAACCCCGGTCTAATCAAGAAGCGTGTGTTACGCACTGCTGCTCCTTCCCACCTGGCTACGGAGGCGCCTATACTGTGTATGTGTTACAAAGTATGAGTATTGTCTCAATCATACCAATATAAACCTTGTTGCTCTACCTGTATGGCAGCAGTACTTTCAAAGCCAATAAAGGTCATAGTTTGGAACGTACAGAATTTAAACACAAGATGGTGGTTGGATGCCACATCAGTAAGCTTTCTGTGAGTGCACCTAATCTGAGCTTCCCAAAATCCACTGTGGTAGATGATATTAGTATTACTAGTGGAAAATAATGCAAGAAAGAAAGCAAGCTTATACAGCATCAGCCAAAAAATAAAATAAAACCCATTTCCCACATCACCTGTTCAATCCTCCTAATAACATGTCAACACCAGATGGAAGTTAATTCCAAGAAAACTATCCGCTGGTTAAAGTAAATTTTTGCACATCTATCCTGCAACCATACTTCAAGCATACATAAATTTATGCCCCTTTGTGTGTTGTCGAAGCAAGAGAAAGGATGTCATCAGCATTTAGCTTACTCAATCCATTCAAAGCCTTAAACACCTCAATCAGATCTCTTCACAGGTGGTTAACTTCCAGACACTGCAATTTGCAGAACTGAAGTCTTTCTTGGCAAGAGTACCCTTTTGTTTCCCTTACTAATATTTTTTCCCTTCACTGCAATCATTCCAAGAGATCCACATTTCTCATAAATGGGGCTTCCAGATCTGCATGCAGTATTCAAGATTTTTTTAACCATTTTTTTATGCAATGGAATATAATTAACTAGATTAAGAATATACCAATAGGGATCTGTTGGCATATTCAAAAATGGAAAGCCATAGTTGATCTCTCAATGGAGAAGGCTGAATGTGTTCACAAAATTATGAAACAAATTTGACTATCATAAAGATGGCAGTTTATTTACTTCCAAAATCAATCAGAATTAATTTCTAAAATGAGAAGTTCTTTACAAGGCAGCATGTATATGCTGTATATAGAACAATACATGCTAATAAAAAAACATTAAGGAACAATAAGTAATAAATTCCAATAAAAAATTGTTTAAATTATTGAATGTTAATGGAAAAAAATATATATTGAAAAGAAGAGTAAAAGGAAAATGATTATTATACTTCTTATCAAAGTAATCAAGTTAATCAATAATGAAGGTAGTGAAAGTATTAGAATTTACCACAAGCAAGAGTTTTCGATTTGATAAGAAAATGTTCTAATTCATCTCCCTAAATGAACTTTTAAAATCAGTATGTTAAAAAACTATTCAGTTTTTAATCAGAGTAGCAAAAATGATTTGGGCAAGGTTTATCTATTACAACTGTGGAAGAGTGTCTAAGAAGCTTTGAGGGGCAATTAAAATTTATATTTTTTTATAGCTAAGGACAATCAATTGGGGCAGAAATAAGTTTATTCAAAAGGTTATAGTCGAGTATAGTGTGCAGTTGTTTTGAAGGCAATAAATGCAAATGGGTGTACCAGTAATTATAGGTTTTGGTATAATAGTTTAATTAGTAATTAATTAGCCAAGCTTATTTTGAAAATAATCAAAAGCATCTCGCTGGCTGTAATTATATGACAAGTGATTCAGTACTGTTAACTTCTCACCATAATTACTGTTTCAATACAAATCGTGGGAGGTAAGTTATTTTCAACATAAGCATGGCTACTTAATTAAATTGGCACCTCCGTAGCCAGGTGGGCAGGAGCAGCAGTGTGTAGCACACACTTCTTAATTAGACCAGGATTTGAGCCCGTGACCACCAAACCAAATATGAAGGATGTGGAAAGGTCAGGAAATGACCACCGCATATCCCCAGAGCAATATGGCCTTAGTTGCTAATGCTCCTAAAAACCAAATAACAAACAAACAAACAAACAAACAAACTTAATTAAATTTATTAATACAGAAATTAGAAATTTCTTGGCTGTAATTAGATAATATGAGAGTTTTAGTGACACCTAAGGTGAGAAAATGTGACACCTATAATAGATAAATTTTAGGAAATTGGACCAAATTTCAACTGCATATTTGAACATTTTCAGAGTTGGGAGAACAATCAATTTGCAAATAGTAATCACAGAAGGAAACAGCTGTGAAGCCTCTAAGCATATGTTTAAATAAACCTAGTCTTCAAGTTAGAAAGTAAGTGAGAATAATGTTTAGCATCTAAAAATAGTTTTTGGCTAAATGCTAAGAGTATGAAGAAGTTGGTTTATGCACGAGTACTGTACATACGTGATTTCTACTACTCGAGTAGTACGAATGCATCATTTAATTATATCTCATATTGTGAATACCTTCATGAGTGGCTGAGGTATTGCATTGCTTTGAATAAGTAATGGGTTGTCACTATTGCAACAACAGGGTACCTGCAATGAGTAAGCCAACAAGCTTCGAAGCAGTGCCATCTGGGTGGTGGTATCTGCTAAGAATAAGTAACATTAGTTTTCTCCACTGGCAAAGCGCTACTTATTCAAAGCAGTGCAATATCTCAGCCATACCTTAGCCAAGTGCAATATCTTAGCCAAGAAATATTTTTAGATTAAATCATGCACACCATCAAACATCTCTCCTATTGTGGAGTTACACTTCATAACTGGGTTGTCACTATTACAACAACAGGGTACTTGCCCAACCACCAATAAGTAAACAAACTTCAAAATGGTGCTGTCTGGATGGTGGTATCTGCCGAGAATAAGTAACATTAGTCTTCTCCACTGAAGCTTTACTTATTCAAAGCAGTGCAATACCTTGGTCACTCGCTGTGAAGATATTCACAATATGAGATATAATTAATTAAATTATGAATTCATACTACCTGGGTAGTAAAAATGATATATGTGCAGTACCCATGCATAAACCAACTTCTTCATGTTTAGCATGATAATGAAAGAGGAGATCTAAGTCATTCTAATTTCAAAAGTTCTATTAATTAAAATAGATAGGTGCAATAAATAAGAATGAAATGGAACAGAATGGAATGAAATCTGAGTAGAAGTGGCCAACACATAAAAGTCACAGTAATTATATTCAACAAAAGGATAGAAACGGCCAACTTTTTTTGTACAAAGATAAATGGTTAATTTTGAAAATATGTATGCATGAAATTACCTCAGAACATCCAAATGGAATGTTTCCAACATAAAGTCGCCTAGCCTGCCTTGTAATAGTACTACCTACTATAGGAACAGGAGCTACACCTGGAGCAGCTAGAAGTGTGGCTGGAATTTGGCCTGCCGCTACAGAGTTAAAAAGAAAACAAATAAGAAAGTAACATTTATTACTGCAGATTATAAAATTTAGAGAATTTCTACTTCTGCTAGACGTTATGAAGTGAGAAAATACTATTCAAAGTTGCGATAACAGTAATTTATGTTGTGTAAAATGTTAAAAGTAATTCACCTGATACAAAAGGCTACTATTTGAGTCACATAATATGTGAACTTAATTATAAAGGAATGAACACTCCATAATATTAAGAAATTACTTAAAAATCATCAGATACTATTATCTGACAATCATACACTTTTTAATGGAAGACAATTTCTGAAAGCTGTTGTTCTGAATTATGGACATAAACAGAAGCAATCCATCTAAGAATGGCTGAGGAAATTTGAGAGAGGAGTGTGAAAATAGTAAAATTTGAGTCAAATTAAAATAATAACAGCTGCAGTAAAAGTTACACTTCTTATGTTGGCTTTAAAAAAATTATTTAAAATGTAATCTGAAAGCAGCAATCCAATAATTGCTCAAAAATAGGTTCATCATTAATAAGTCAAGAGCTTGTACAAGCCAGTTTCATTCCTATGTAAATATATAATTCTTCTACAAACTAAAAAATCAGTATAACTCAATCTGAACACTACTGAAATGATGAAATTCATGCTATTAGAAATTACACATTATTGTGGGCCTCAGAAGTGAAACTGGAGGGAATGAATACTTGAAATCAGTACTGTTTTTTTTTTTTGCTGTGCTGTGTCAGCTTGCTTGCATCATTTGTCACTACTAATGCTAATAAAACACACCCAATTTGTTAGGTATAATTCTTTAAATTAATGAGGTGCAACCAAAGAGGTCCAGATCAATTTTATTGTGCAACTTCTCTAGGATGGCTGTTCATTCTGCCTGTGATTTTAACACATTTCAATGTGCATGAACAACATACATTCATGCAAGAATTAGACTGAACAACTCCTACCAACAGGAGCAGAAAGCAGTATGCATATTTTGTTTCTCATAAAAATGTGTGACCATTTTTTTTTCTTAGAGCACAGAAATAATACAAAATTTTTGTAATTCAGAAATATGTAAGTAATAATTCAGTTATTTAGCCAAATTTGTTAGGATAAAATTGTGAGATTGGTTTAAAAGATTCAGCTCATAAAACTCATGAAAATTTGTAAAGGATCACTGATCCAGTCCAATTTAATTTACTGTTTGAATATTAATTTTTACTAAAGAAACACTCCTTTTAAAACTAAATGGATTTCTTCATTACAACAATGCACCAGCTCAAAATATTCTTTCTGTACGATAATTTCTTTGGAAGAAGGGGGGATTACAACTTCACCAACATATTTATCAGATTTGACCAACTTTCATGCCACATAATTCTTTTCTCTCTCTTTAATATGTTTCCATTTCAATTAAAATCAATGAAAGAAGAAAGATTCTCTAACATTCTTAATGTTGACGAGAATGCAATTGATCTCCTGAAGAGTATTTCAGAGACTTCTATAAAACATTTCCAAAACTAGCAGTATCACTGCTTAAAGTTTGTAACTTACAAGTTTTTACTGGCTTCAGGGCTGCTATGAAGTAGAAAAGTTCTTTAACATACAAAGGGTACTAGGAAAGTTTTGCAATATGACGCAACAATGAATCACAGGAAGCTGCTTGTTGCTGCATGTTGAGACATGTTCATACGTGCATAGTAGCCGCCACGCCAAGTCGATGGGCTCAGTTATTCATTAGTAGTGAGAGTGTAAAGTGCTTGCGATGGCATCGTGGTCACGAAATGAGATAAGGACAGTTTTGCGGTATAATTTCGTGCGTGGTTTAACCATAGACCAGTGCTTAGAAGAAATGACTCTTGCACTAGATGATGATTGTCCACATCGTACAACAATATTTAGGTGGTATAGAGAATTCCAAAGGGGAAATTTCACTCTGGGGGATTCTGAGAGGCCGGGAAGGCCACGAACGTTAGTTACGGAGGAAAACGTTACTGCTGTGAGGAAAATGCTTGACGAAAACAGGCGAGTGACCTACCAACAGATAGAGGATACTTTGGGCCTAAATGCACCAGCAATTCGTTCGATTCTGCAAGATCATTTGCACGTGAAGAAACTTTGTTCTCTCTGGGTGCCGCATCAACTGACTGAAGAGCAGATGACACGACGTGTGACTTGGTGCCGGGAGATGTTAAAAAAGTTTGATAAGGGACAATCTCGGTATGTGAACAACATCGTGACAGGTGACGAGACTTGGCTGTACTATTACGATCTGCCGACCAAGGCTCAAAACAAAGTTTGGGTCTTTGATGATGACGACACACCCGTAATTGTCAGAAAATCCCGATCTGTAAAGAAGAAAATGATAGCTGTATTTTTCAAATCGAGTGGAATTGTGGAACGTGTCATTTTGGACACGCAGAAGACAGTCACAGCTAAGTGGTATACTGAACAATGCCTGCCTAAAGTCATTGGATCTATGAAGAACCTGCGGCCAAAGTCAAGAATGGACACCTGGTACCTCCATCACAAAAATGCTCCAGCTCACCGCGCCAAAGCCTGCACCGAATATTTGACCACGACAGGACTGAAACTTCTCGAGCACCCTCTCTACAGTCCAGACCTTGCTCCCTGCGACTTTGCACTGTTCCCGCATGTGAAAATGAAGCTAAAAGGGAGGCGGTTTTCCAGTGATGAGGACCTTCTACGGGCTTGGGACAACGAGTGTGCTTTACTCCCTAGTGAAACTTGGCAGAACTGGTTTAAAGATTGGTTTCGGAGGATGGAGAGGTGTATTGAATGTAGAGGAAATTACTTTGAAAAAATTAAATAAACAAAGTTGTATTGCAAAACTTTCCTAGTACCCTTTGTATATACAAGGATTTCCTGACTACTGCTGTTCTGAATTTGAGGTCTTGTAGTACCATAATACATAAAATAATTTGGACGTATGCTAGATACATTGAACGAAACTAAGCAATTCAGTAGAAGCACCAATTTAATGATTTTTTTTTTTTTTTGTCACTTTTACTAATCACCAAATTTTGACTTTCAGCAAACATTGATAAATTTCAGATGTCTAAAACTGTGACTTTTGGCCAAACCTAGTGAAAAATTTGGTGATTTTTGCAGGCCAGTTGACAGACAGTCAGCTGGACTAAGCCAACTGGCAATAATCTTGTTGCCTCTACTCAGCTAGTTCTTTTCAGTTAGCATGTTAATCTTGCCATATGCAAAAATTTCACGACTTCATATAACACATGTTGACCCTCCTTCCTATCTTTTTACCTCATCTTGATGCAATATGAATGGTTTAAACTAACCAAGACCTGTGAAAAGACAATCTCCCAAAGCATTCCTAATTCAATTCACTAATGTGTGTGTGGTCTCAGTTCTAATCTCAAAGATGTCCATTTACATCAAGAATTTGGTAAGCCCAAATTACTTTTCTGAAAAAGTCTCTATTATCAGTTCCCTCAACCATCACTCACTTCATTTATCCTACATTATTTGCCACATTGCAATTGCTGCTTACATACTTCATGAGAGAATGAAGCATTCATGGGATGACTTGCACCTGTCATGAAGTACTAAGGGCACTCTCTCACCAAGAGAGCTTACTGTTTTCAATGCATGTGATTGAAACCCTATGAATATACTGCATGCTTGGCAGATAACTCTTGTATAATAACAGTACATCTACTGATGGGCACCTTGCTTATTCCAGTAATATCTGAGCACTGCAATAGATCCTTAAAGAAATGCCATATTGTGTTACAATAATTAGTGGTTCCACATCTGAGGAAACACAGATGTAGGACAGATGTATGGAAATTTGCCTTTAGCCAGTGGGTAGTTGGTTGGTGGAACAGACTTCCATCCCTTGTTGTGAAAGTTGATAGCCTAAATAAATTTAAGGCTCAGCTGGACAGGTATTTTGAACGAACAGAGGTAGGAATGGAAGTGTTTTTTTTTTTTTTTTTTTGGCTGATGCTGCATAAGCTTACTTTCTTGCATCATATGCCTCTACTAATGCTAATGCTAATCTGCCAGATTTTATCATGTCATCCAGTAGGCCCATCTCATTAAAGAAAATTTTTATGAATAACTTAATTACATGCATTCACTTTTATATGGTCATCATCACTGTATGTCATTTTTAAATGTCAAAGTAATACAAAATGTATAGAAAGTACTCAAAAAAAAAAAAATAATAATAATAAAAAAGAACAAAACAGAATTCAGAGCTGTTACATCTGTTGAACTTTTCACATCATCAATGTTATTGCCTCAGAAGATGTGCTCTGAATGTGGCATACCTAACCTGATCAAATGGAAATAAAACAATTACACAACTTCATGTCAATCACTGTTAATAACATTTTGTGAAGGACAAAAATGCTCTTGCCCAGCAGCAATCACTATCATTCAAGTGGGAAACAATAGTTTTGGTTCCAATGTGCTCATTTTCTTTCAAAATCTAATCACTAGTTTCTTTTCTGAACTGTAGTCATACCTTGGGTATTCAGTAGGAGAAAACAAAATATTTTCTCTCCCATTAATGGGACAAAAAGATGTGGAATGGAACTATTAAAGTTACAAACAAATTAATGGAGGCACTGGTTAAAGAAGCACTGCAGGATCATCTAGACAAGACCTCAGTTATAACTCGGACACAGCATGGTTTTGGTAAGGGAAATTCTTGCCTGACCAATTTGATTGGATACTATGATGTGGTCACAAAGGAACTGGATGCAAGGAATAACTTTGATATCATATATTTGGATCTTGGAAAGGTTTTTGATACTGCTGCACATGAAAGACTGCTGCACAAATTTGAGCAGTGTGGCATTGGAGGCAAATTGCTGATACAGATAAAGGGATGGTTGAGTGGGAGAAGACAGAGAGTGGTAATCAATGAACACTGCTCTTCGTCGACTAATGTTATTAGTGGAGTCCCTCAAGGTTCAGTGTTGGGTCCATTGTTGTTTTCTGTATTTATAAATGATATTGATGATGGTATATCAGGCTTAAAGTCCAAGTTTGCAGGGTTGTTAAGGACACTAATGACAGTACACTGCTGCAACAGGATTTAGAAAAGTTGAGCAGATGGGCTGAGAGTAGTAGTAGTAGTGGCATGTTATGCAAGAAAGCAAGTGTATGAGCTTATGCAGCATCAGCCAAAAAAAAAAAAAAAAAAAAAAAAATCACACCATTCCCTCCAAATGCTTGTCCAGTTCCTCCTTAAATTTATTTAACCTATCAACTTCCACAATGACAGATGGCTATTTGGTTTTTAGGAGCATTAGCAACTAAGGACATATTGCTCCGGGGATATGCGGTGGTCATTCCCTGACCTTTCCGTATTTGGTGGTGACGGGCTCGAACTCCGGTCTAATCAAGAAGCGTGTGCTATTCACTGCTGCTCCTGCCCACCTGGCTACGGAGGTGCCTCAACCGACAGATGGAAGTTTGTTCCAGCAATTAACCACCCACTGACTAAATGCAAATTTCCGCACATCTATTCTACATCTGTCTTTTCTTAATTTGAATTTATGCCCCCTTAGGTTCGTAATCTGAACAAGTGGAAGGATCCCATCAGAATTCAGTGTTCAACCCATTCAAGGCCTTATACACCCCAATCAGATCACCGCACAGGTGCCTAGTCTCCAGCCACTGCAATTTGCAGAACTTAATCCTCTCTTGGTAAGAGGATCCCTTCATTCCCCTCACCAATCTTGTTGCCCTTCTCTGTTCACGCTCAAGCAAATCTACATCCTTCCTAAAATGAGGCCTCCAGACCTGTACGCAGTACTCAAGGCATGGCCTGACCATTGCCTTATACAGAGTGACAATCACCTCTTTTCCCTGCTAGCAAAATTCCTATATATCATTGACAAAACCCCATGACCTGCCCTGGCAGTCTGTCTGCATTTCTCAGAAAACTTCAGATCAGATCTGACTGCACAATTACTCCCAGGTCTTTTTCTATCACCTTAATTGTAGAACCACACAGTTGGTACTTTTCTCTTGGGTTACTTCTACCCATATGCAGTACTTTGCATTTGTCAAGGTTAAACTTCAGTTGCCACTTCTCAGCCCATCTGCCCAAATTATCTAGATCCTGTTGCAGTAGCACACTGCCATTACTGTCATTAACAACCCTGCCAACCTTTGTATCATCTGCAAATTCGGCACTAAGCCTGATATACCTTCATCAATATCATTGATAAATATAAAAAACAACAGTGGACCCTACGGGACTCCACTAATAACATTAGTCCACGAAGAGCAGCACCCATTGTTTACCACCCTCTGTCTTCTCCCACTTACCCATCCTTTTATCCATTGTAGCAACTTACCCTTAATACCATTCTGCTCCAATTTGTACAATAGTCTTCCATGCACAACAGTGTCAAAAGCTTTCCTGAAATCCAAATACATGATATGAAAATTATTTTTTGCATCCAGTTCCTTTGTAACCACATCATAATATCCTATCAAATTTGTCAGACAAGACTTTCCCTTAACAAACCCATGCTGTGTCTGAATTATTGCAGCAGTCTTGTCTAGATGATCCTGCAATGCATCTTTAACCAGTGACTCCATTGTTTTACCTGGAACAGAAGTTAAACTAACTGGTCTGTAATTACTCGTGTCACCCTTCGATCCCCCTTTGTGAATTGGGGATATATTTGCACATCTCCAGTCCATGGGAACCTCCCAAGTCCAAGGATGCTCTCATAATTATGGCTAAGGGTTTTCTTAGTTGCTTTGCCGCCTCCTTTAATATAACTGGATAGATCCCATCCACCCCAGGTGCTTTTCTTATGTTTAACTTCAACAATTTCTCCTCCACTTTGCTCTCAGTTATTACAAAATCATTAAGTACCCTGCTACAATTTGATAACCTTCTGCCATTTTCAAACCTTAATAATTCCTCATGTGTGAATGTAGATGCAAAATACTCATTGTTTGTTTGCTATCTGAGCAGGATCATCAACAGTCGAACCATCAATGTCAAGTGGCTAATCAGATTCATCCCCTTCCTTTTAGAGTTTATATATAAGTAAAGAAATCCTTGCTGTTTTTCTTAGCATCTTTTGCCAAAGATTTCTCGTAATCTGCCTTCGCCTGCCTAACCTCCTTTGTGACCTGATTACAGACCAGCTTATATCTGCCACAGGCTTCTGAGTTACTTGATAATTTATATGCATCCCATGCATTTTTCTTCTCTGTTACGATTCTCATTTGATGATTTGATAACCATTTAGGCCTAAACCTTGAACAATATTTCTTAATAGGTATGAAACTTTTAGTAGCATCCACGATTAATTTCTTGAATGCTTCCCACTTAGAATTTACTGTTGGTAACATCGTCAGTTGATCCCACTGTACAGAATATAAAAACTGTCTGAGACCACTGTACTCGGCTTTATGGAAGCAAAAACCCTTTCCTTTACCCCTGATGGTAATTAAATTAAGTAAATCCCACATGAGTACACTGTGATCACTGCCACCTAGTGGTTCCTTTATCTGCAAATTCTTAATACACGAATGATCACTGCTGATAATCAGATCAAGAGTATTACTCTTTCTAGTTGCCTCTTGAACATGCTGCTGCTGCAGAAAACAATCATCCAATAAATCCACAAAAGTCTGACTAGTGTGTGAATGACCAACCCGCAAGTTCCAGTCAATATCTGGGAAGTTAAAATCCCCCATTATAAGACATTCTGATTTACTAGCCCACTCTATTTCTCTGTACAATTGTTTAATGTACTCATTTGAGTCATTAGGCCTATAACACACTCCTACTCTTATTTTTGCAGTGCTTATGTCACACCAAACTGATTCAACAGTGCACTGATCATCTATATCAACTGGGTACACTTCTTTTGATTTTATGCTTTTCTTAATTAACAGCATAACACCTCCTCCCTTTCTATCCTGTCTATCCTTTCTGTACACATTGTACTCCCAAAATTCCAGTTCTGCATTCCTTATATCTGGGTGACACCACATCTCTGCTATCCCAACAATTTCCGCCTTTGATGTCTTGACCAACACTTCAAATTTATTTATACATACAAGCATACATGCACCTATTCCTATTCACCCTAACACATCCCATATACCCACCTATTTCACGATGACTGCCATCTGTCCCTGAAACCCCCAACACTCCTCGCTCCAGGTCGCTACTTATTCTAATAGAAGTTGTGCAAAAATCATCTTCACCTCTGCCTGCAGCTACTGTTAAACTATTAGTTCTTGTATCCCCCCCCAAGCTAGCAGTTTTCCGACCCATCTAACACTGCCTCGATAGCATTAGCAAATATTCTCGCACCTTTTCTATTTAAGTGTCTCCCATCCCTGTAGAAGCAGTCTCTCCTGTTAACAGGTACAGACCAGGCTGAAAAAAATTCTACCCCTTGAGCATTGCACAATCTTTTCAGGGCCGAATTGATCGACAAGGCTCTCATCATATACTCCCTCCTATCGTGTCTGGGCAGAACTGCAGACTCTTTCAAATTCAAATAAAGGTGGCAAATGAAGTTTAACATTGACAAATGTAAAGTACTACTTATGGAAAGCAGTAACCCCAGAGTAACGTATCAACTCTGTGGTACTACACTGACAGTGGTAGAGAATGAAAAGGACCTGGGTATAATTGTGCAGGCAGATATGAAGTTTTCTGAGCAGTGTAGATGGTCTGCAAGAGTAGCTCATGGTTTCTTGTCAAATGATATACAGGAATTTTACTAGCAGGGATAAGGAGGTGATTATTCCCTTGTATAAGGCAATGGTTAGGCCACACCTTGAGTACTGTATACAGGTCTGGAGGCCTCATTTTAAGAAGGATGTAGAGCTGTTGGAATGAGTACAGAGAAGAGCAACAAGATTAGTGAATGGAACGGAGAATGAAACATGCTGATGGGATTTTTCCTCTTGCCCAGAATAATCACCTGAGGGGGCATAAATTCAAATTGAGGAAAGATAGTTGTAGGACAGATGTGCAGAAGTTTGCCTTTATCCAGCAGGTAATTGGTTGGTGGAACAGACTTCTATCTTTTGTTTTGGAAGTTGATAGCCTAAATAAATTTAAAGCTGAGCTGGCCAGGTATTTGGAACGAATGGAGGGGTGAAATGGGAGCCTTTTTTTTTTTTTTTGGCTGATGCCATAAGCTTGCTTTCTTGCATTCAATTTTGTATTCAATGTTGAGTGCTCTTATAGTGCATAAAATTTTGTGCTTAAGATGCTGAAGCCTATTTCAACCAGATAATCAGTAACTATGAATAGTCACTTTGCAGAACAACAGAGCTCCATTACAGCTCTTGTATTACTTTACCTGGGATAGATGTCAGTAATTTTTACTTCACAACGAAATTATTCAGTGGGTTTTTCAAAGGACAATACTTCATCATTTGAAAAATGATGCTATGCATATGTTTCCTTCGGGCCTCATTTTCAAGTTTGCAAACTGAAGCTACATTTTGTCGCATAATACAACCAAATAGTTTTGAAACCAGTCACAACAGTGACTGAGTTGTTAACGAACAATGGATTCTCCTACTGGGTAATACTGTTTGATTAAAAATAATATTAGTTAGTTTAGGTTGACTGATGAATAAACATAGCTGTTTATCCCCAAGCTTTATCACAAGAGGGACAATATGGTCTCTAGGTAATAATGGCAGCAAAATATAACACAAAAAATTATTTTTCCTAATCTTTTTTTTAGTATGCTGTTCTTCCCCTACTCCACCTGGTGACAAACTGTTCTCAGGTGGCACACAGACCTTGAACGTATTTGTCAAGGCATGGTTATGTCAATACTACTAATGTACTATATAAATTATGCTAATTTATATTACATAAAAATATTAAAGCTACACAAAAGTCCTTAATTTTTAAATCAGAATTTTAGCCTATTTTTTTTTTATTATTTTTTTTTTTTTATCAAACTATGAAGTAGATACAATTAAAAATAATCACCTTGTAAGGTAGTGAGATCATCCAAGTTGGCTGGTATCTCTTTTAAGAAGAAAAAGTAGTCAACTACAACATTCTTGAAACCTAAATTATACATTCTAAACTAACTAAATTATGCTAAATTACACAATGCAAACAGTTGATAAAAAAATAAAAGTTTATATGCTAGGTGATGACATATATATAGTCATTTCTCAGTTTATGTGATACAGGAATGTACTACATAAATTCTGATACATTCCTGAAAAACAGTTTAAATTAAGATCTAGTTTCCATTAAAAAATAGCTTGTGTTTTTGGGGAGGGAAAATGCATACAAAGGTAAAGTCAATTCACAAGAATGAAATCTCAAATGATAAACAATTAGAGACATTTATTCATTTATTTATTCATATAACATATGAGGGAGGACTGAAAAGCAGTGCCTATTATAATGGATAACTTCTGAAGGAATAAGACAAATTAAAAAGAAAAAAGTACTTAAAAAAAAAATTCTTTAATTTTATGTATCATTTTGATACATATGCTCCATCTAACTCAATATATTTTGTGAAAAGTGGAATCATTATTATAATAAATCATAATCAATATATTTCCTCCAGTGTATACCTTTTCCATAAAATTCTTTCAGCTGAGAGGATAGTCAGCTCTTCCCAGCTGCTTTAACTTCAATAAAGTCATATTCTTTAAGCTTTGTGAACAGAAAAAAAAAAGTTGTTTGGAGGATATAAAAAAACTTCAAATCCCAGTGGTGAAAGAGAAATTCTTTCCAATGTTGCATCAGTGAAGCCACACGTTGTTGCATTCATCATCAAGCCTTCCTCACTTGATTATTATTATTTTTTAACTTATCGAATACATCAATGTACCAAAATGAATTGACCGTGGTCTCTTTTTCCAAAAATTTGGTGAAGACAAAATCCATGGAGTCCCAAAAAACAGTAAACATCACTCTGACATCTGATGCTTGTATTCTGAATTTTTTGGATATAGAGATGTGACGAATTTCCTTTAACTGTCTCCTGTTTTGTTAATCAGGTGACAGTTCTATCAAAATGGAGTCTTCATGCATGACTTAAAAAAATTCTATTGAAACAGGTCTGATTCTTCTTTTTTTTTTATGGAGGGGGGGGGAATTGTTTATTATAACTTTGGTGACATTTCAGTACCATAAGACTGAATTTTTTTATTTTTACTTTTATTTGTATAAAGGTCTTTATATAATTTTATGACTGAATGGCTGTTTTATATAAATAACATTTAAAACTTTTAAAAGTTATGATTTCATAATTTCTTAATGAATGTCAATCGAAAGAGAATAATGAATTTAACTAATGTAACTGAATATTCCTAATAGATCTAGTCACATTTGTTAGCCTATTCTTAAATATACTTAGAGATTCTGCAAGATATGACTTAATATTCTTAGAGCTTTTGTAATATTTGTAGAGTTTTTTTATCAGTGGTGTGGCATAAATATTGTATCTTGTAACTGATAGTGGAATTTTAGCATTTGAATTGTGGTAAATAAGTAGCTGAAGGTTCAAATCATGTAGATTGGCATATTTTTTTTTTAGCTAAGAAATTCTATATCTAGTAAGGCTATAGCTAATTTATAACTGTATGAATGTAACGGCATAGCATAACCATACAGCCAACACGCTTGATCTTTTTCTCACAAACAACCCTTTTAAGTACACAGTCGAAATGAGTGGTCCTTTAGGCACCTCAGTTTGTTTGCCATTACAAGAATGCAAAATGGGAGGACCTGCGAGATTTCTTTTCTTATTTTCCTTGGGCAGATTACTGTTTCAAAACTTCTGATGTCAACGTTTGCTCAGATCGTGTCAGTGAAATTATTCTTGCAGGAATGGAATCCTTTATCCCAAACTCCAATTTAAAATCTCGTGCTTTATCTAAACCTTGGTTTTCCAATAAATGTGCTAAGGCAGTTCAAGAGAAGAATGTTGCATAATTTATGCCCTCTCAGGTGATTTTTCTGAGCTAGAGGAAGAATCCCATCAGCGTTGAGCATGCTTAAACCATTCAAGGCTTTATACACCTCTATCAGATCACCTCGCTGGTGCCTAGTCTCCAGACACTGTAATTTGCAAAACTTAAGCTCTTACGAAGAAAGGCTTAAGTTTTGCAAATTACAGTGTCTGGAGACTAGGCACCAGCGAGGTGATCTGATAGAGGTGTATAAAGCCTTGAATGGTTTAAGCATGCTCAATGCTGATGGGATTCTTCCTCTAGCTCAGAAAAATCACCTGAGAGGGCATAAATTCAAATTGAGGAAAGACAGATGAGGAAAGACAGATGTAGGATAGACGTGCGGAAATTTGCCTTTAGCCAGCGGGTGGTTAGTTGGTGGAACAGACTTCCATCCCTTGTGGTGGAGGTTGATAGCCTAAATAAGTTTAAGGCTCAGCTGGACAGGTATTTTGAACGAACAGAGGGGTGAAGTGGAAGTGGTTTTTTTTTTTTTTTTTTTGGCTGATGCTGCATAAGCTTGCTTTCTTGCATCAAATGCCTCTACTAATGCTAATATCGTAATTGGTTTGTTTCCAATTTTTCAGTTTCATTTTCTGCCTACACCAAAGCTCACAACAATTGTAAAAGCAGTTATTAATCAGTCCAAACTAGATTTTGAACAGGCTAAGAGTAGAAAACTTGCTTCTTGCCCAAATGGTAGCCGAGCATTCTGGTCTCTTGCGAAAGCTACTGGCCCCAACTTTTGCCCATCTCTGCCTCCACTCTGTCAAAACCAGATGGTTCTGTTGTCACTTCAGCCGAGGACAAAGCTGACCTGCTAGCATCCCATTTTCCTTCCAACTCATGTATTAATGATCTTGGTAAAACACCTCCCACCATTCCCAGCACACTCCATTCAATGCCTCCTGTGATCTTCTGTCAAAAGGATGTCAGAAGGATTTTTATAAATCTTGATGCAAAGAAAGCTCCAGGTCTTGATGGTATTTCTCCACTTGTTCTCAAAACCTGTGCTCCAGAACTTACTCCTATTCTTTGCCACCTTTTTTCACTTTCTTATTCCAAAGGTGTTTTTCCTTCTGCTTGGAAATTTGCTCATATCCAGCCAGTTCCTAAAAAGAGTGACAAATCCCTTCTATCCAATTATCGTCCCATTGCAATTACTTCTACTCTTTCTAAAGTAATGGAGAAATCAATTAACCGCCAACTCTTAAACTACCTAGAAACCTTCCGTGTGATCAACGATCACCAGTATGGATTCCATTAGTGTCGACCCACTGGTGATATTCTGGCTTATTTTACTCATTTATGGACAAATTTAATGGAAAAGTTCGGTGAAACACAAGCAGTTGCTCTTGACATCTCAAAGGCTTTCAATCGTGTTTGGCATAAAGGGTCTTCTAAACAAGCTTCCATCTTATAGTTTGCCAACTGTTTTTTGTAATTGGTTATCCAGTTTTCTCTCTGATTGCTCACTGAGGGTGATGGTAGATGGTTCTCTGTCTTCTAACTTCTCCACTAATGCCAGTGTCACCCACTCTTTTCCCCTTGTATATTAATGACCTTCTTCCATTGACTGGAAATCCTATCCATAGTCTTGCCAATGATAGCATATTGCATTCCACTTTCTATCTTGCGAAATCTCGCCCTGCTCAATCAGCTTCAACTTCTCGAATATCCGCTACCAATTCCTTAAATGCTGATCTCCAGGTAATTCTCTAATTGGGCAAAGACAACTTAGTTGATTTCAATTTTTCCAAAACTCAGTCTTGTCTTATATCTTGCAAAAAGAATTCTTCTGCTCCTATGCTTATCTTTGGTGGCACTCTGATTTCTAGGCAAGATGATATATCTCTTTTGCAGATTACCCTGACTTCTAATCTCTTTTGGCATAAGCATATTACAAATAGTGCTTGCTCTGCATCAAAAAAACTTGGTTTTCTCTTTCGCTCTCGGTGTTACTTTTCTTCCAAACAGCTGTTCACTCTGTACAAATCCGCCCTACCATGGAATATTGTTCCCACATCTGGTGCGGTGCCCCCAAAACCTCTCTCAGGCTTCTAGATTCCATTCAGAAGAGGGCAGTTATGTTAATTAATGACTCCTCTCTAACAGAGTCTCTCCACTCGCTGTTTCATAGATGTACTGTTTATGCTGCGTGCCTTTTCTACAGATACTTCCATAGGCTCTGTTCTTCTGAATTGGCATCTATAATTCCCACTCTCTCTTTCAAAACAGTCCGAACATGTGCCACCACCAGCCAACATCCATTTGCTCTCCCACTTCAAAGAACCAACTTTTTATCTTCCTCGTTTATTCATTCAACTGTTGTTATCTGGAACAACCTTCCTTCATACCTAATTCCTGAAAATTACAGTCTACAGAAATTCAAGTCTAATGTCAACAAATATCATCTTTTGTCTTCTTAACCTCCAACCCAAGCATGGTACTAAGTACTATAGGTTCTAATACCTCTCGTGTTTGGGGTTTTCATAAAAAAAAATAAATAAATAAAAAAATAATACATATAATGTAAACCTGATAGCATAATACATACAGTAAAAGCCCAAAAATCTGAATGCCAGAAATCCGGACTTTTTAAATTTAGCAGCCTTTTGTGTGTGTGCGCACAACGCATGTGTGAGTGCCACAGATGTCCAGCGACAACAAGCAACCTCACGGTCGCCATTTTCAAACGAGCAATCAAACCATGGCAACGCTATAATTTTTGTCCTACTCTTTCCTTTTACCATATATAGCATAAGTATTTACAAGCCCATAATAATGGCTCCTAAAATAGATGAACTTCATGGTGTGAAGAGAAAGAAGAACATGTTGAAATTGAGTGACAAACTTGAAATAATTAACTAGAAGTGGTGTGAGCAAGACTGTTTTAATGGAAACATACAACATCGGAAAGTCTACAATTTACGATATAATAAAGGCAAAGAATAAAATTCTAGAATTCACAGCCTCGTCTGAGCCTTACAATAAAATTGCTGAGAGGAAAAGTTTACATCGGCCAAAATTAGAGAATCTCGATAAAGTGTTGCACGAATGGTTTTTGCTAAAATGATCGGAAGGTATGGCAATTTCTGGGACGATGCTTATTGCCAAAGCAAGGTCTTTTAAGGAGCAAATGAACATTGAATCAGAATGAACATTTAGTGATGGATGGCTTAGGAATTTCAAGACTTGTCATCCAGAGAAAGACAGTCGGCTGATACACAAGCAGCAACAGAATATAGTGCAACATTTGAAAAAACTGTATTTAACTACAGCCTTACAGCTGATCAAATTTATAATGCTGATGAAACAGTGGTTTACTGGAAGTGTTTGCCCACAAAAATTTTGGCTAGAAACCAAGAACGAAATGCAACAGGGTTTAAAATTAATAAGGAAAGAGTAACAGTTCTTATGTGTGCTAATGCTTCAAGGTCAGCATAAAATTAAGCTTTTGGTGATTGGCAAATTTCAGTGCCCACGGGCCTTTAAAGGAATTGTGCACTTACCTGTGATATATAAAGTTCAAAAGAATGCTTGGATGGACAAAGATATATTTTGCGATTGGTTGTTCACGATTTTGTTCCATCAGTTCGTCAGAATTTGAGAAACTTGGGGAAGCCTGCAAATACAAAGTGCCTGCTACTTCTCGACAACTGTAGGGCCCACCCGCATGAATCAAAATTAGTGTCTGATTGCGGAAATATTTTTGCATGTTACTTGCCACCAAACGTAACACCATTAATCCAACCCCTGGATCAAGGAGTCATTAGGAACTTTAAATGTCACTATAAAAATCATTTTATGACGAAAATGATGCATAAGAATGTCGACCCTTCAGAATTTCAACGCAGATATTTCAGAATTTCAAATGTTGCATCATTACAATCAATGATGTAACATTTTCACTCGTGACTGCATGGAATGCAGTCAAGCCTGTAACTCTTTTAAGAGTGTGGTGAAAGTTATGGCCAAACGTGGTGTTTGCAGCTCTACAATCTGATTGAAACGAAGATTTTGAAGTGAAAGAACTGAGGGAAACTGTTAAATTATGTACGGAAGACAACCCTCTACTCAAACTTAATGCAGATGACATAGAAGAGTGGATATGCATTGAAGATGATGTTGAAGTTGCAGTGACTTTCACTGATCAAGAAATTATTCAAAGCATCATAACTCCTGATAACATAGAAAAGAATTATTCAGAAGAATCTGGTGAAGAAAACATCCAAGTTGAAGAAGAAAAGATATCTTGGGCTACTGCAGAAAAGTCCACTGAAACAGTTATTAAATTTATGGAACAGAACCATAGCTTTAGTCTTCAGGACGTCATGCATGCGCACATGGTGCATAATAACTTTATCACAAAAAAATTACTAAGTCGTAAACAAGATGATATATGAAAGTATTTAAAGAAAGCAGTGCAGCAGATTGAGTAGAAGCTGCAAGTGTTCCATCCACAAGCAGTGCAACAGATGCAACAGAAATCGCAGTAAAGAATGAATAAATATTTGTTTGTTTTTCGAACTTTGTATTTTATATGAAAATGTTTTGTTAATAAACTAAAACAAATAATTTATATAAAATATATATCTTCTGTTTTCATTTATATACTGTATTTTTCTTTTACATTGTTCCTTTTTAAACATGATTTCAAGCATTACACGCTTTTTTTTTTTTTTTTGTGGTGAAAATTTTTGTGTTTACATCTTTGTCAGGTGTGTTGACTTTAGTTTTCTTTAAAACTGCTCGTTTCGATAAATGAAGCATGCTTTATTTGCTAATGAATAAACTGTCAAAATTTACCTGGTCATCTCTTCTTTATTCCATCTTAAATTTGAATTTTAAAAGCACTGCCTGAGAATCTGGATTGACCCAATCCCTGATCAGTCCGGATTTTCAGACTTTTACTGTGTAATGTAAACTTGAGAGCATAATACCATTATGTAAATTTGATAGCATAATACACATATATATATATATATATATATATATAAAACTTAAATTTTTTAACATAATGCATACTATTGCTGCATAACCTGTAAACAGCATTATTATACTAAAAAGTAAAGTGCAGCCATTATCAACCCACTGCAGGGTGGAAGCCTCCTCAACAATTCCTGCTGAGGGAAATGGACCATAATCTGCCACGCTGGTCCAGTGCGGGTTGGCAGATCGACCGTATTCAGCAGTCAGGGGCTTGAACCCCGGTCTACTCGAAGAGCGTGTGCTACTGCACTCCCGCTCCTGCCCACTCGGCTACGGAGGCCTCTATTATTATACTATTTAAGCATAAATTAGTTTAGTTTAGTATTCTCAAATTAAATTGCATTTAAATGGAAATCATGCTTAAGACTAGAGAAACAAAGCAATGGGCTCAGTGGGAGAAAAGTGGCTTGGGGGGGGGGGGAGAACTAAAGGAGCTGTTCTCCCAAGAATCATGGCCTTAGAAAATGTGGCATTTATTACATTTTTGCAGGGCTGATACAGCTTGGGGGGTGGGGTGATATCCTTGTGTGTATGATAGAAGAGTGAGGAAATTAGGTGTGAACTTGGCATTCAGATACATTTATAAGAGATTGAAGAATAGGGTGGATGCCCTTGAAGGAATTAAAATAGGAGGTCCCATTCAGCTCTCAGCAGGCACACTATAGCCAATGTAGCTTATGCGCCATTAAACACCCATAACACACACACAAGCTCTCAGCTATCTGACTAAAAGCTAGAGCCTAAACTAGTGCAATAGGCAATACAGTGGTAATTACCAAGGCAGAATGCACTTGTCCCACAGAAAGAAAGAAAAAGAAAACACTTCCCATTTCACATAGGTGAAATGGGCAGTCCCCCCGCCCCTGGCTGATGCTGTATAAGCTTACTTTTTTGTTTCAATGTCACTATTAATGCTAAACAACAATGTGTGGTTGTTAAATAACAAAACTGTTGCAATAAAAAAAATAATATAATGAAATATTTTGTACCTTATAAGTTATCCCCTTCAAATAATTGCCTTGGACCTTCACATACACTATTCCATACATTTCTTTCAAGCACAGAAACATTTATGGAAGTCATCTTATGTAAGCCCTTTTAACACATAGGGCCCATTGTTGTTTTGTATATTTATAAATGATATTGATGAAGGTATATCACGCTTAATGTCGAAGTTTGCAGATGATACAAAGGTTGGTAGAATTGTTAATGACAGTATGCTACTGCAACAGGATCTAGAAAAGTTGGGCAGATGGGCTGAGAAGTGGCAACTGAAGTTTAACATTCACAAATGCAAAGTACTGCATATGGGTAGCAGTTACCAAAGTGATTGTTTGTTTGTTTGTTTGGTTTTTAGTGGCGCATTAGCGACTAAGGCTATAATGCGCCAAACCAAAGTGAAACGTACCAATTGGGTGGTACTACACTCAGGGTAGTGGAGAATGAAAAAGACCTGGGGGTAATTGTGCAGTCAGGCTGCCAGAACAGGTCATAGGGTCTTGTCAATGTTATACAAAAATTTTGGTAGCAGGGATAAGGAGGCAATTACTCCCTCGTATAAGGCAATGGTCAGTCCTGCATACAGGTCTGGAGGCCTCATTTTAAGGGTATAAGCTTCTGCAATTCTGATTGAGGTGGCAGCTGGACAGCATTAGTGATGTAAGAAAGCAAACTTATACAGCATCAGCAAAAAAAAAAAAAAGCCCTTCTTATTTCTTCCTTGAATTTATTTAAACTATCAACTTCCACAATGACAGATGGAAGTTTGTTCAAGCAATAAATCACTTGCTGACTAATGGCAAATTTCCACACACATATTCTGCAACAGTCTTTCTCAATTTCAATTTATGTATCCCTCAAGTGTGTAATCTGAGCAAGAGGAAGAATCCCATCAGCACTGAGTTTGCATAAACCATTCAAAGCCTTAAACACCTCAATCAGATCACCTTGCAGGTGCCTAACCTCCAGTCACTGCAATTTGCAGAACTGAAGTCTTTCTTGGTAAGAGCACCCCTTCGTTCCTCTCACCAATCTTGTTGCCCTTCTCTGCACTCGTTCCATCAGCTCTACATCCTTCTTAAAATGAGGCCTCCAGACCTATATGCAGTACCCGTGGTGTGGCGTGACCATTGCATTATACAAAGGGATAATCACCTACTTATCCAACCTAGAAAAATTCGTGTTTATCACTGACAAAACCCCATGAGCTGTCCTGTCAGCCTGTCTGCGCTGCTCAGAGAACTTCATATCTGATTTCACAATTACCCCCAGGTCTTTTTCATTCTCCACTGCTCTGAGTGTCGTACCACACTTTGGGGTTACTGCTACCCATATGCAGTATTTTGCATTTGTCAATGTTAAACTTCAGTTGCCACTTCTCAGCCCATCTACTTTGATGGATTCTCTTGCAGTAGCATGCTATCATTACTGTCATTAACAACCCTGCCGACCTTTATATCTACAACTGTGGGAGAACACAAGAATGACAATTAATGGAAACCACTTAACCATCCCATTATTCATAGCAACTTTGATTGATGAACAAAGAGTTGCTTTCAGTTTGAAGTTAATTGACTGTTGAAACATACTACAAACTATATCATGTTGTGGAAGTGGACAGTTTGAATAAATTTAAGAATGAATTAGACATATTATTAGAGGAGATTGATAGATGAAGTGGGTAGTGGTTTTTTTTTTTTTTGTTTTGGCTGTATAAGTCTGTTTCCTTGCATCATTTGTGAGTACTAAAAATAAACAATAATGAACATGCAAGTCTTTCTGATTACTTTTATAATTATGCCTTGTGGAAATTATTATATATTGTCTTGTGGTGGTAGAGTGCTGCCTTTTGGAACAGTGACATAGGTTGCTGATCCCTTGTGTAATGAATGAAGTTATAGTACAGAACTGCTAGCTATGCACTAGTGATCATGTTCTAATTTCATGTTTTAGAATTTTTTTTGCTTTATAAGAAAAGACAGTAAACTGGGTTTTCTTTTTCACTCTCAGAATTACTTTTCTTCAAAACGACGACTTGCTCTGTGCAAATTTCCTACCTCTCAAACTTCTACATTCCATTTAAAAGAGACACTCAGGTTAAATAATGACCTATCCCTTACAAAGGCTCTCCAATCTTCCAATCTGCCTCATAGACATTCAGTTTCTACTGCATGCTTTTTTTTTTTTTTTTTTTTGATATTTTGATGGGAATTTTTCTTCTGAATCATCTGTAACTCATCCAAACCAATCTGAACAGGTGCTGCATGCAGTCAGCATTTTTTTTTTTTTATGAAAACCCCAAACACGAAAGGTATCAAAACCTATAGTACTTAGTACCGTGCATGGGTTGAAGGAGAAGTATGGGGGAAGGGGGATGCCGGAAACCTTGCTCTAGAGACTAAACATGGGTTTCACCACTTCAAGCCTCCAATAAGCAAAGTAGTGGTATTTCACCGGTGTGCTACATGTCCATCCTTTGTTAATTTGATATAGCCTTCACTGAATTTGATTTTTCCCATTTTACTAACCTAAGATTGCCTCTAAGGTAGGTTTTTTTTATCCCAAAAAAACTGACTGGTAAACTTTGTACACCAATGACTGCTGATGCTGATATTTTCTTTAACATGAGAATTACATGGTAACAAAGAATGGCAAAAATAAAATCAGATGCAGTCCTGTAAAAACACCTGAACTGAATTACTGTGGGAAAAAATCCAGCTCATTGTTACTGTTCTTGAAAGTTGGATTATTAATGCAGTGTTTATTTTCATCACAAAGACAAGTGTTCAAAAAAAAGTATTCCAAGATGTATAATGCTCATAAGCACCAATATAAAGGAATTACAATGTACTCATTTTAGATTGCATTTTGTCAGATTTTAAGGAAATTTTGGAAACACAAAAGGTACAACAAAGCTGCAGGAACATTCTTGTTTCTTGCAGACAAGAATGTAATTGTTGTATTCATATTACAAGAAATTGTAATATGAATGCCAAGGATAAAAAAAAAAAAAATGTTTTCATTAGCCAAATGTTAATTTGAAACTAAAGTATACAGATACATATATAAAAAGGTGTGAAAAATTATGTAATTTAATTTTTGGAAAAATACTTCAATAGCACAGTTTGAATCATGTTATTTTCCTTCTCCTCCAACTTAGATTTTGAACAGGCTAATGACTTGTCTCTTGTCCAAATGGTAGTCAAGGGAAAAAAATTCTGGTCTCTTGCCAAAGCTATTGGCAGCAACTTTTGCACACCTCTATTCTTACCTCTGTCAAAACTGGATGGTTCTATTGCCACCTGAGCTAAAGATAAAGCTGACCTGCTAGCATCCTACTTTTCTTCTAACTCATGTATTGATGATATTAGTAAGTCCCATTTTACCATTTACAATACACTCCATTCAATGCTTCCTGTATTCCATCAAAAGGATGACAGAAGAATTTTGAATAGTCTTGATGCCAAGAAAGAACCAGGCCCTGATAGTATTTCTGACTTGTTCCCGAAACCTGTGCTCCTGAACTTACTCCAGTTCTGTGTGACCTTTTTCACTTCTTTATTCCACCAGTGTTTTCACTTCTGCTTGGAAGTTTGCTAATATCCAGCCAGTTACTAAAATGGGTAACAAATCTCTCCATCCAATTATTGTCCCATTGCGCTTACTTTACTCTTTCTAAAGTAATGGAGAAACCCATTAACTGCCAACTCCTAAACAATCTGGAAACCTTCCATTTGATCAATGATCACCAGTATGAATTCTATCAGAGTCAGTCACTGGTGATATACTGGATTATGTTACCATCTATGGACAAATTCAATGGAGTAGTTTGGTGAAACTCAAGCAGTTGCTCTTGACGTATCAAAGGCCTTTGATCATGTTTGGCATAAAGATCTAAGTAAGCTTTCATCTTAGGGTTTGCCAACTATTTTTTTTTTTAATTAGATATCCAGCTTTCTCTCTCTCTGACCATCCAATGTGGGTGATGGTAGGTGGCATTCTCTCTTCTAACTTCTGCACTTGCTGGTGTTCCAAAGTTTGTTCTTTCTCCCACTCTTTTCATCTTTTATATTAATGACTTTCTTCCATTGACAAAGTAATGTGCTATCATCAACAGCAAATGTATGGATATTTCCACTGGAAACCCCATCCATAGTTTTATTGTTGATGATAGCACATTGCACTCCATCTTCCAGTTTTAGAAACCTTGCCCTGTACAAACAGCTTCAACTTCTGATCTCTCCACGTAATTTTTCAAGGGAACAAAGATAACTTAGTTGATTTCAATACTTCTAAAACTCAGTCTTGTCTTATATCTGGCAAAAAGTATTCTTCTGCTCCTATGCTCATATTTGATCGCATTCAGATTTCTAGACAATTTCACATATGTCTATTAAGGATTTCTCTGACTTCTAATCTCTCTTGGCATAAGCCCATCGCAAATATTGATTCCTCTACATCTAAAAAACTGGGTTTTCTCTTTCACTCTCAGCATTAATTTTATTTTTTTTTTTGTTTGTTAGTTGTTGGCGCATCGGCTTCTGTAGCCATAATACACCTCCCAAGGTTTTTGCATTTTCTACTCTGATCCAAGCCTGAGGCGGGTTTCGAACCTGTGACCTTTCGGTTGCCAGGCAGGCACTTTACCCACCCGGCTAGTACTAAGTACTATAGGTTCTAATACCTCTCATTCTTGGGGCTGTCATAAAAAAAAAAAAAAGAAGCACACCGATTCTAAAACAGTACATCCAAATAAAATGCTGCGATGTGTAATGTTCAGTCAAGCTGGTGTGTGTAACCAACACTTGGAAAACAAAATAAGACTGGGAGTAAATTGTAGACCAAGTGACTCCTATGAGTACAATGAACAAGTATACAGACAAACAGAGTGGACCAGAAAGTCAATGTCTCACCACAAGTGATTTTAACATTTTAGATTTTTGATTGGAGTTTGTGGTTTTGTCATTCACTCACTACCAGAATATTTCTAGATTTACTGGATGATTGTTTTTATACTAGCATGTTAGAAATGCAACAAGGCAATACAATACTCTTGATCTTATTACTGGCAGTGGTTCTTTGTGCATTAAGAATCTTAAGGAAAAGAAGTCACTAATGACAATGATTACAGTGTACTGATGTGGTATTTATTTAAAGATATAACTACTGTCAAGCATAAAGTAAAGGGATTTTGTTTTTATAAAGTAAATTCTAAATGTGAAGTGTTTAGGGAAGTAATTATAGAAGCAACTAAGACTTTTTTTTAAATGAACTAAGAGATAGTATTAGCAGTGGCAAATGATGCAAGAAAGCAAGCTTATAGAGCATTAGCCAAAAAAAAAAAAAAAATCCTCACTCATACTCCCCTCCAAGAATTTGTGTAACTCTTCCTTCAGTTTACAGGTACTGTTGAATAGACACTTACACGAGAGTCAAATAGATGGATTATTAACTATATGTCTGGTGCACCATATGGCTAATACTAATAGCAGCATGGATTTTTTTTACAGGTGAAGTCTTATTTAACCAATATGATTGGATATTATGAGTTAATGACAAAGGAACTGAATGCAAAAAAATAATTCTGATATCACATGCCTACACTTCATTAAAGCTTTTTGGTAATGTTCCACATAGCAATTACTGTGCAAATTAGTTAGTATGAACCAGAGCTGTAATGCTCAATTCTACGTTGATACCAATATTTGTAAAATAATAAGAGAAGTTTATCTCAATATAGTACATAGAACACTTCTATATGATACTCTCCAGAAATTAAAACGAAAAACTTACATTAGAGTAAAAATAATTAACTCAATTTAAACCAATTAAAAATCAATTTAAGGCAATTAAAAATCAATTTAACGCAATTAAAAATAAGAAAATTAATTAAAAGAATTTAACAAAAAAATTGCAAAACGATTTGTTTTACAATTTTTTCGTTAAATTCTTTTAATTAATTTTCTTATTTTTAATGTTAAATTGATTTTTAATTGTGTTAAATTGAGTTTTATTGTGTTAAATTGATTTTTAATTATTTTTTACTCTAATGTAAGTTTTTCAATTTTTTTGTTTTAATTTCTGGAGAGTATCATATGGAAGTGTTCTACGTACTATATTGAGGTAAACTTCTCTTATTATTTTACAAATGTGCAATTTAGTGTACTCTGGCATTCAAGAAAAGTTAGTGCTATTCACTCAAGTCACTCAATTACTCCATTATCATGGATAATGGGGTTATTGAGTGGCTGGAGGTAGGGTGTGGTTATTAATGACTAGTGCTCTTAATATTATGACTCAGAATTCAGTGTTAGGCCCCTTAATGCTTTTAATATTTATTAGTGATATTGATGAAGGCCTATCAAGTTTTCTAATGATACAAAGATGGGCAATATGATTAATGACAATAACCTTTGCATGCTACTCCAACAAGACCTGGATACATTAAAATGGTTTAATTGATAAATGCAAAGTACTGCACATAGGTGGCAGTAATCCCAGAATAATTGACCAATTTGGTGGTACCACACTAAGGCAATGGAGAACAAAAAAAAAAAAAGATATGGGTAATTGTATAGTCTGATATGAAGTTCTCTGAGCAGTGCAGAGGTTACCTAGAGAAGCTCATGGTTCTGTCAATGATACACAGAAATTTTGCCTGTGGGGACAAAAGTGATTGTCCCATTGTAGAGGAAATGGTTACACTGCATCTTAAGTACTACAGATTTGGAAGCCTTATTTTAGGAAGAATGTAGAGCTGTTTGAATGGTTGCAGAGGAGAACAAGATTAGTCATGGGCACAAAGTGATACTCTTATGGAGAAAATCACGAGTTCTGTAAACCAGGCATTATTTAAATGGCTTGAGTAAATGATGGTGCACGCACACACACACACACGTGCATAAATTTAAATCAGAAAAGGATGTCTGCAGGACAGATATGCAGAAATCTGCTTTCAGCGGGAGTGTATTTGATTTTTGGAATAAATTTCCACTTGGCAACATATAGGTAGTTTGAATACATTTAAGGATTGGACAAATTATTAGAAGTGACGGGAAGTTAAATAGTTAAAAGAATTTTTCCCTCCCTTTTCTGATGTTAGTATTAGCATTAGTAGTGGTAAATGATACAAGAAAGAAAGCTTATATAGCATCAGCAAAAAAAAAAAAAAAAAAACCACTTCCAATTTCACCTATCCATCCCATCCAGTTCTATCAATTCATTCAAGCTATCAACTCCCAAAATAACACATCGAAGTTTGTTCTAGCAATCAACCACCCTCTAGCTAAAGGCAAACTCATGCACAACTATTCTGCAACCATCCTTCGTCAATCTAAATTTATGCTCTAAAAAATATTTCTTGGCTAAATGCTAAGAGTATGAATAAGTTGGTTTATGCATGGGTACTGCATGTACATCATTTTTACTACCCAGGTAGCATATGTGTGTCTCGTTTAATTAGCATTAGCACATAACGCAAGAAAGCAAGCTTATACAGCATCAGCCAAAAAAAAAAAAAAAAAAACACTTCCCATTTCACTGATCCATTCATTACAAATGTTTCTCTAGTTCTGCCTTGAATTTATTTAAGCTATCAACTTCCAAAACAACAGATGGAAGTTTGTTCCAGCATTCAACTACCCATTAGCTAAAGGCAAATTTTCACACATCAATTCTACAACTGCCTTTCCTCAGTTTGAAACTATGCCCCCTCAGGTTTGTAACCTGAGCAAGAGAAAGAATCCCATCAGCATTGAGCTTGCTCGATCCATTCAAGGCCTTATACACCTCAATCAGATCACCCCGCATGTGCCTAAGTGTCCAGAAGCTGCAATTTGCAGAATTTAAACCTTTCTTCATAAGAGCACCACTTTGTTCCCTTCATCAGTCTTGCTGCCCTTCTCTGTACTCATTCTAGCAACTCAACATCCTTCCTAAAATGAGGCTTCCAGACTTGTATGCAGTACACAACGTGTGGCCTGACCATTGCCTTATACAAGATGATAATCACCTCCTTATCCCTGCTCATAAAATTCCTGTATATATCATTGAAAAGACCCCAGACCTACTCTTGCAGCCTGTCTGAACTACTCAGAAAACTTCATATCTGACTGCACAATTACCCCCAGGTCTCTTTCATTCTCCACTACCCTGAGTGTAACACCACATAGCTGGTACATTTCTCTCGGGTTACTGCTACCCATATGCAGTAATTTGCATTTGTCAATGTTAAAATTCAGCTGCCACTTTTCAGCCCATCTACCCAACTTTTCCAGATCTTGTTGCAGAAGCATACTGCCATTGCTGTTATTAACAATCCTGTCAACCTTCGTATCATCTGAAAACTTTGACATTAAGCTTGATATACCTTTATCAATATCACTGATAAATATACAAAACAACAATGGGCCCAACACCGAACCCTGATGGACACCACTAATAACATTAGTCCACATAGAGCAGTGTCCATTGACTACCACTCTCTGTCTTCTCCCACTCAACCATCCTTTTATCCATTGTAGCAACTTGTCCTTAATGCCATACTGCTTCATTTTGTACAGTAGTCTTCCATGTGCAACAGTATCAAAAGCTTTCCTTTAATCCAAGTATATGATATCAAAATTATTTTTTGCATCCAGTTCCTTTGTGACCACATCATAGTATCCAATCAAATTGGTCAGAGAAGACCTCCCTTTAACAAACCCATGCTGTGTCTCAACTATTACTGCAGTCTTGTCTAGATGATCCTGCAATGCTTCTTTAACCAGTGATTCCATTATTTTCCCCAGAACACAAGTTAAACTAACATGTCTATAGTTACTTGTGTTGCCTTTTGAACTCCCTTTGTGAACTGATGGTACATTTGCACACCTCCAGTCCATGGGGACTTCTCCCGAGTCTAAGGATGCTCTCATAATTATGGCTAAGGGTTTGCTTACTTCCTTTGCCACCTCCTTTAATATAACTGGATAGATCCCATCTACCCCAGGTGCCTTTATTATGTTTAACTTCAACAATTTCTCCTCCACTTTGCTGATATTGTGAATACCTTCACAACGAGTGGCCGAGGTATTGCACTGCTTTGAATATGTAATGCTTCACCAGTGGACCAGACTAATGTTGACAGTAACATTAGCCTTCTCCACTGGTGAAGTGTTACTTATTCAAATCAGTGTAGGTATTCAAACTGATTTGAATTGTTGTGAAGGTATTCACAGTATGAGATATAATTAAATGATGCATTCATACTACCTGGGTAGCAGAAATGATGTATGTGCAGCACCCATGCATAAACCAACTTCTGAATTTATGCTGTTTCATGTATGTACTCTGAACAAGAGGAAGAATCACATCAGCATTGACCTTGCTTGATCCATTCAAAGCCTTAAATGCCTCAATCAGATCACCTGCAAGGTGATCTGATTTAGGCGTCTAGTCTCCAAATGCTGATGTGCAGAACTGAAGCATTTCTATGGTAGAGCATCTCTTTGTTCTCTTCTCCAACCTTGTTTCCCTTCTCTGTACCCATTCCAATAGCTCTAAATCCTTCCTAAAATGAGGCCTAACCGTGCCTTATACAACAGGATAATCACTTTATCCGTGCTAGCAAATTACCGTATACCACTGATAAAACCCCATCAGCTGTCATGGAAGCCTGTCTCTACTGCTCAGAGAACTTCATAATTATCTGCAGGTTTTTTTTCATTTTCCACTACCCTGAGTGTAGTACCATACAGTTGGTACATTACTTGGGATTACTACAACCCATATGCAATACTTTGCATTTGTCAATGTTAAACTTTTAATTGTCATTTCTCAGCCCATCCATTTAACTTTGCTAGATCCTGTTGCAACAGCATACTGTCATTACTTTCATTAACCACCCTGGTAACCTTTGTATCATCTGCAAACTTAGACATCAAGCCTGATATACCTTCATCAATATTATTAATAAATACAGAAAACAATAATGGGCCCAGGACTAAACCCTGTGAAACTCCATTGATAACATCAGTCCATGAAGAGCAGTGTCCGCTGATAACCACACACTGTTTTTTCAACTCAATTCAACCATTCCTTTATCCATAATGGTAACTTGCCCTTAATGCCACACTGCTCTAATTTGTACAGCAATCTTTTATGTGTAACAGTATTGAAACCTTTCCTGAAATCCAAGTATATGATATCAAAATTATTTTTCGCATCCAGTTCCTTTGTAACTGCACCACAGTATCCAATCAAATTGGATACTATGGGTCTGTAATTACTTGCGGTAGTAGTAGTGGCATGTAATGCAAGAAAGCAGGTGTATAAGCTTATGCAGCATCAGCCAAAAAAAAAAAAAAAAAAACCACACCATTCCCTCCAAATGCTTGTCCAGTTCCTCCTTAAATTTATTTAACTTATCAACTTCCACGATGACAGATGGAAGTTTGTTCCAGCAATTAACCATCCACTGGCTAAAGGAAATTTCCGCACATCTATTCTACATCTGTCTTTTTCTTAATTTGAATTTATGCTCCCTTAGGTTCGTAATCTGAACAAGTGGAAGGGCCCCATCAGAATTCAGCGTACTCAACCCATTCAAGGCCTTATACACCTCAATCAGATCACCGTGCAAGTGCCTCGTCTCCAGCCACTGCAATTTGCAGAACTTAAGCCTCTCTTGGTAAGAGGATCCCTTCATTCCCCTCACCAATCTTGTTGCCCCTTCTCTGTACACGCTCAAGCAAATCTACATCCTTCCTAAAATGAGGCCTTCAGATCTGTATGCAGTACTCAAGGCGTGGCCTGACCATTGCCTTATACAGAGGGACAATCACCTCCTTTTCCCTGCTAGCAAAATTCCTATATATCATTGACAAAACCCCATGACCTGCCCTGGCAGCCTGTCTGCATTGCTCAGAAAACTTAATATCTGACTGCACAATTACTCCCAGGTCATTTTCAATTTCTACCACCTTTGATCCATCCCTTGCAAGGGATGGATCAAAGTGTCACCCTTTGATTCATCCCTTTGCAAATCGGGGATACATTTTCACATCTCCAGTCCATAGGGATTTCCCCTGAATCCACAAATGCTCTCATAATTATGCTTAAGGATTTGCTTGCCTCCTTTGCTGCCTCCCTTAACATAATTGGATAGATTCCATCCACTCCAAGTATCTTTCTTATTTTAACTCCAACAATTTCTCCTCCACTTTCCTTTCACAGTTATTACAAAATTATTTAGCTCTCTTTTACAGTTTGATAAACTTCTGCATCCACTTCCCTAAAGAATTCCTCATGTGTGAATGTAGAGGCAAAATACTTGTTCAGTTTGTCAGCAACTTGAGCATGATCATCAACAGTTGAACCATTGATATTATGTGGGTCAATGTGATCTCATCCCCTTCCTTCTGATGTTTACATAAGTAAAGAAGTCTTTGCTGTTGTATAAACTTGCTTCCTTACATCATTTTGCCAATATTACTAATACTTTTAATTCCAATATGTACAACTCAACTTATAACATTTCCTAATGATACAAGTCTAATACATCTTGTTCTAAACTTATATACCGTACTACTGCTACAATAAATTTAAATACATCTTATGGAACACACATACATATTAAGTGCTTCAGCATTCTAGTAATTCAGTGTACATCATTAAGTCATTCAATATATTTGATGGATATGACTCTAGTATTAAGTTATGCATTTCAATGTATGATCTTTCATGCATTCATCTGCCTATTAATTTAAAATCAGCAACAAATTTTTCTCTCACCCCTTATCAGAATCGCTGATCTAGACAATCATTCTTATAAATTTAAGATCTTTTATCTAAACAAGCACTATTGCCCATAGGGTCACCATCAAAAATCAATTAATCACACATTTGTTACACACAGGTGGCAGTTGTTCCCTTCAAAATTCAGCAATGCAATAAATTTCTTTTCTTATATAAAGCCTAAAAGGCATAGCTCTTAGTTTAGCCCTTATAAATACTGGAATGTTTAAATACATCTAATGAAATTTAATTAATTAAATAAAAAAATTTGGAGAATGGCTTTTCCCCAGGGGCTCACATCTGGTGTGTACAAGCTTGGCATACCCATGGTCCCAAGCTGATATCATCACTTCTCTCTCTCTCTCTCTCTCTCTCTCTCTCAATTCAGAAATTTTTTTTTTGGCTGGTACAGCAAAAGCCTCAAGTTTCCTTGGCTAACAATAATAATAATAATAGTATGGCTGATAATAATAATAATAATAAAAAAACTTGAAAATGAAAGTGAATAAACATATGCAAATTGAAGAGTAGATAATATGTTGATACTAAATTAGCCACCCAAAATTATTGCAATTGGTAGTTTTAATATGCGAGTTAATAGCCAAATGTCAAAAATGTCAAAAAACATATCAAAGGATCACACTGAAATTTGCTCACAGGCCTAAAACGTGCAGAATAACTTGAATACATTCAGTATTATTAGAAGAAACTATCTATGCTATAAAATTCAAAATATAGAAAGTATATTTTAAAATTATGTTAATGCTTGGTCTGCAATGAAAACAATGAGGGAAAAATTTAATAAATTATGGGATGGTATCGTCCATTTGTATTGGTGTGCTCTGGATCATCACATGCTTTGATAATGTCGTTTAAATACTTGATTATTAAAATCACAATATTTTATTAAAAAAGCATCCTGTTCCATAAATCCCATTTTGACTATTGGTTATGAGAATCAAAAAATAAAATAGAAATAAAAGCATATATTTAATAATATATATATATTAAAATTAAGTAAAAGTAATTCATAATATAAAATTAT
Organism: Mastigoproctus giganteus; assembly: GCF_048544385.1. Lineage (NCBI taxonomy): Eukaryota > Metazoa > Arthropoda > Arachnida > Uropygi > Thelyphonidae > Mastigoproctus > Mastigoproctus giganteus. Next base: position 228,424,446 of record NC_143582.1, on the reverse strand, counting down.
GGTCGGAGAAGGGACATTTCTGTTTCTGATAATAATAAGAAACTTATTAAGAATTAGACCTCAGTATTCATAATATAAAAGAAATATTCCTAGAAAGAAATAAAGTTCACTTAACTGGTCAAAAAATGATCAGAAAAGTAACTGGACAAAGCAAAACAAAAAAGTGATATAAACATTTCAAGGTGATATTACTGAAACTTCAAGCAATCCAGTGGTATTGGAATAAAGACGAAGGTTAAAAAAACAAACTGATCCTTTTCTCAGCATCTTAGAGAATGAATTAATCATATACCCAATATCATCAAAAAGAAAAATGATTCTAAGGAAATCAAAACTGAATACATCCAAGAATATAAAAAATATTTAGAAATTTTTAGAAACCTTGATAAGGTTTATGAAGAAGTAAAATTAAAGATTTTAAAACCTCAATAATAAATAATGATTGGTATTCTTCCTGGAATTCTTTAAAAAAAAAAAAATAATAATAATAAAATCTTGAGGTATCTTCTGTGAATTTTGTCTCATCCATTATATATATATTATATCTATCTATACAGAAGGGAAATAAAGAGATTTTAGCCTTTTGCACTGTATCAGGTGAAGTATACAAGGAAGTTTTTTGAAGAATGTGCGAAAAGATGACATGTGCTGGCAGAAAGAGGCATATTGCTCATCAGTATTTTTTCTCAGTCAGCACCAGCAATAAGAGGCCACAGAGGGACAAGACTGACAGATAATGCAGCCCCAGTACAGTCACTTTTGATAATTCCACGTGGAATTTTCAAAGTGTTATCTAATGATAGCTTTGTGCTAAAGCAACAAGTGTTCATATACAACTGTTATTTTATTTATTTATTTATTCAATTGATTAACTGAAACAACTGATTGCTAGTTAAAATCGCTCCTTGTACAGCATGCAAGCAAGGGGGAATAAAAAATTTACAATACAGAGAATAAATTTACATAAATATTGACAGTTTAGTAAAAGAAAGTCCATCGTGTTGGGTGTCTCCAAAGAGGAGTATCCACATCATGTTCCAGTTAGTGCTGTTGTGATTCAGTTGTTCGTTGAAAGATAGTCATTCTGTAGGTCTCACCGGAGCATAATTTTTCACAGTTTACTTGAAACTGGTTCAGGATTTCCATTGAATTATGCAGGAATATTCTGTTAATATCCTTCATGAAGATTAAGATGGAGTAAAGTGGTTTGATTTGGGGACTGCATGATTGCCTCAGACTTCGTGGGTGCAAGATGATGCTGGATAGGACTGGTGCATCATATCTATCTGTCAATAACTTCATCAGGATATGTATATTTGTAGTCCTAATAACAATAAATATCCAGGGTGTCCACTTCATATTTGCATACAGAATGCTTCTTGATACAGTGAAGGGAAATTGGAAGATCCTGTTAACCACCTAAGAAACCAATATTCAATGCTTAGGAAGGTTTTAACATATGTTTCTGGAGCTGAAGACGAAATGACCAAAACATAAGGCAACCGGAGGAATGCACCTAACAATGTATTCTTTCACCAGTTGAGCATTATCGACCCCAGTTAATTCCTATCTTGAGTGGCAAGGGTCTTCTTCTTTGTGGTAGTAAAATGCTCCCTGAAGGATAACTTGTTGTCCCAGGTAATTCCTAGATCCTTGCGATATTTGACTTTCTGTATGGTTGACCATTTCAGAGTACAATGATGTTATGCCTTTTATGCTTTTGGGAGAAGGGCATCTGAGCCGTTTTGAGAGGGTTTATTTCAAGACCAATCGAAGCCAGGAAGTTGACCAGGTTAGTTAACTGCTGTGTGGAGCAACTTTGTGCTTGCTAACACTATTGCTGGACGGAAAGAACATTTTCATGTCATCCGTGTAGCTTAAGATGTTACTGCAGGTTGAAATGAATGGATTCAGGGCTGCAGCAAAAACTGTTGCAGGGAGAACCAGTCTTTCCTAATTCCATTAAGAAGTATAAGAGGAATTTACAAAGTTCCCAGTATCCACATTCCACACAGGGATAGAATTCATAACTTAGTAACTAAACTAAGAACCAAAAGCTTATAACTGAACATTATTTTGAATGAGACCGTGGCAAGTATTAACAAAAGTATTTAATGAAGATAAGTAAGCATTATTATATTAAGAAATAACAACAAATAAAATGAATGAAAAAAAATAAATAAAATAATGCAGATACTTTTGCTTAAAGTAAGAACTGCTTAATATATTTCTGCAATCCTGCTATTGTTGGAGAATGGTGTTTCCATGATGAAGCGAAAACATAAACAAAGTGATGTGCCTCTTATTGGCAGCACATAGCTGCCTCATTGCACAATTTTCAAAAAACTTCTCGGTATGTACATATATAAAAGCATGAATCTAATACTGCGTGTCACTAAAACTTACTAAAAGACTGCCATTTCTTTTTTAATACAGCTTTCAAAGCTTACCCTTTGTCCAACTGGGTATGGATTTGTTTACATCTTCATTGCATCAAATCTGACAGATAAGATAATTCCAGTTAAATGACTCAATCCTTAGTTATTTACCATGGTAAGTAAATATGTATCATTACTGTTGTAGATTAAATATTTAAGGAAGTTTGTTAATGTTTTTATTATTTTGTGAAACAATGTAAAATTATTTCTAAGATAAAATAATTTTAGGCTTAAAAATATATTAAGGATATAATTTCACAAAAGAAACCAATAACTTGCTTACATGATTAAATTTTTTTTTTTTTTTTTTGGTGTGCTATTTATAAAAATTTTATAAACAGCAGAAAAAAAATAATAATAAATAAAATTTCAGCAGAAAATACATAATTTTAATCAAACCACTGATTAAAGGCAGGGTTCTATTTCAAAAAAAAAAAAAAAAAAAAACACAGGCCTGGTTTTTATTAAACTTTTGCTGGTATATATATATATATATATATATACAAATATAAATGCTCCTCTTCAGAATTTAACTGCAGATATTAAAGAATATCTATTGTATCAAGCTATTTTTACAAAGTATTCCAAGCAGGGCCACTTCAGGTGTTACAATTCTCACCCTAAGGAGTGAGATGGATAACAAAAAAAATCTGATATG